>NC_047034.1:11447224-11750724 GCF_011762595.2 Tursiops truncatus | reverse complement strand
GGAGTTTTAAATGCATATTACTAAGTAAAAGAAACCAATTTGAAAAGGCTATGATTTCAACTATATGACATTCTGGAAAACACAAAACCATGGAGACAGTAAAAAGATCGGTGGAGTCTGAGGTTAGAGGGAGAGGTAAGAGGCGTGAATAGGTGGAGCACAGAGGAGAAAATACTCTGAATGATACCATACTGATGGATGCATGTCATTATTTATTCATCCAAACCCATAGAATGTACAAGAGTGCGCTTTAATGTAAACTATTGACTTCGGGTGATCATGCTGTGTCAGTGTGGGTTCATCAGTTGTGACAAATGTGTCACTCTGGGGAGTTGTAGATAATGAGAGAAGTTATGCATGTGGGAGGGGCATGGGCAGGGGCATGTGGGAAATCTCTGTATCATCCTCTTAATTTTGCTGTAAACCTCAAATTGTTCTAAAAAAGTAAAATCTTAAAACATCAGTTTCTTCTATCTCTTCTTGCCTAGATATGAATCTTCTTTTTCCATCCCCCAAATGCTTTTTATCTTTTTATCTTGTATGAAAACAGTAACTTCATGTTTTCCTTTAATCTCATGTTTATGGATTTATGACTATCTCTTTCAGGCTTTTGTTCTGATATCATAAGTCAAGGTTTCTAGAGTACAAAACCCTTTTCCCTCTAAGTGTTTTGCTCTTGAAAAAGAAAACCAAGGCTTTCAAATCTCTGTCAGTCTCCAAAATGCATAAAAGGATAAAAAATGAGAACCACAACATTGTGTGTGTGTGTGTGTGTGTGTGTGTGTGTGTGTGTGTGTTGGGTGAGGCTGATGAAAGTGAAAGATGAATGTTCACTTTTACCTTGTGGTGCCTATGTATACATAACTAGAAAACCACATTAGGACAAAGAAAAGACAGACTAAATTAAAGTTTCAAAATACATTTTGTTCATTTGAGTGAAGGATATTAAAAATAAAATTACTCTTTTTCTGTGAGTTTATAATTAAAATTTATTTGAACATGCACTCAGAGCTGACTGAAATGACTCTGCATTTTATATTTTCATCACAATGCATTCAAATCTTTAAAATTTCATCTGTTCATATATAAATAGAAGACTTGGATTCTGGCGCTGTGCAGAAAGAAACTCTTGTACAGGCTTAGTACACAAAAAGGATGGAGTTTAATCTGTCCTTGTTCCACCGGCACACAATAATTAGGTATCAGCAGAGAAGTTGTGAAGTGTAGCCATATTTTCAAACTAGAGTTGCATAAATTCCCCTTTCTTCCTATATTTAATGTGACTTCAAACTTAAAGTAATTATATTTGGACAAGGTTCTTCGGCTAAAAGTGAGGTTGATTATAGGAAACCCAGACACTTAGGCACTTGAAAGCAGTAAACAATTATAGCCCATCAATTTATGTGTCCTTTTTCTTCAGAAAGTCATAATGACCTACACTTAATTATACATATCTTACTACATTAATAAGAGATCCATAAGCTCTTCATTGTGAGATCCTCAAGATCTTATAGGATTATTTTTCAAGAAATAAAAAATAATTATTTTCATCTAATTCATATTGCAATTGACAATGCTCTTTGCACAATTAAAAATCTCACTTTTGTTATGAAATATAAAACACATTTCCTTTCTTGAAATGTGTTATTATATAAGAGGAAGTGTGTGGAATATAAATAAATTGCTTATTTTGTATGTTAATGGGCTTGTGAGTAGGCCAAGAAACAGAGAGGACTAGTACGTGAGCAATGTTGGCTGATTCTCATGAAGGACCCTTGTGTGCTGGCTGGTTGCTGTATACAATGGGCTGAAACCACGCTGGAATAGACTGATGTTGAGTCCTAGTACTTCATCAGAGGCGAGCATTTAGGGATGTGGAGCTGACAAAATTAAGGACTTGGTCAGGGCTCAGCAAGAACAGATTGGGGAAGCTAGATGTCTGCCAGGCAGCTTATTGTAACCTCTGGGATAATGTGCCCTGGTTGTCTTTCTGAATAGATTGAGTCCTGCGGCTCTGCAGAGGGAATACAACAAAGGCACAGACCACTTTAAATCACTTCCCTTCACTCCAGTGGGCAACATGAGAGCCAAAATTTCATCCCACCCATGATAATCACCTTTATCAATGAGGTTCTTAGGTACCTTGAGACCCTCCACCATCTGCATGTACAATTTGGGAGTTAAGTAGCACTGAATTACAAATTTAAATAAACAAATTTTAATTGAAAACTCAATGCCAGGCTCTGTGGTGAAGGAAAAGCTGAAATATAATGAATTCAGAAACGCCGCTGGTGACAACGTACAAAATTATTTGTACACATATATATGCAATAATCAATTATAATTTTACGTATCACAAACAAATAGAAATAAGTGTTTTAAAATAATACAATTAGCAATAACATCAAAAAACAACCATCTAGGACTAAATCTAAGAAAAAATAAGAGACCTCTGCATTGAAAACAATAAAATGGTATTGACATAAGTAAAATTAGACTGATATAAATGGAGAGATGTATCATAAGTATGGATTAAGATATTCAATAGTATAAAATTGTTAATAATCTTATGAGGTTCATTTTTCCAGAATTTGTTAAGCTGATTCTAGAATGCATGTGGAAATACAAAGGACCAAGAATAGTCAAAACAAAATGAAGAACAAACCTGGAGGAATTACACTGTTAAGTAATTATATACATATATATTATATAATGCACTATTAACTATTTTATATATATAGTTATATTTCATTAATTTAAGTACAAAACTGGCAAAACAAATCAATATTGTTAGAATTTAGGACAATGGTAGAAATTCCTGAATTAAACTGCCATTTACCAATTTTACCAAATGCAGGATTTCCAGAACAAAAGAAAATGAAGAAAATGACACACATGCAATTTTCTTTTTTTTTTTTTTTTGGCAGGGCTGTGCGGCATGCAGGATCTTAGTTCCCCGATCAGGGATGGAACCTGTGCCCCCTGCATTAGGAGTGCATAGTCTTAACCACTAGACCGCCAGGGGAGTCCCCATTACATGTAATTTTAACAGCTATTTATTAGTATAATTTTATATTTCCTTATTATTATTGGCACAGCCTTGTAGAAAGCAAATTGGCTTTCGAAGAGGAATCATGTTGTTTTGAATTTTTTCTACAGAAAACCCCCATACGTAAAAGTGTTTTCATGAAGATATTCACTGGAAGATGCATTTTTTATAGCAACAACGTGAAAGCAACTGCTGGGTCTTGAGGCTGTGGTGTATAGAGCGGCTCAAACTGGCTTTAGGCTGTGGACAGCATCTCTTCACCAAGTTCACTTTCAGTGACATCAAGCTGGCAGTTCTGTTCTTTGAAGGGCTGGTTGTATAACATTTACCAGCATTGCACTGGGTGAGAACAAATCTATTTTTGAACAAATACATGTTTGCAATATTAAATGGCAATTAAAATTAAGACCCTTATACTATTCTGCTGGAAAATGCTACATTACGGTAGATCTCTTTTTATATTGCCATTCCATTTGATATAGAGATGATGAGTTAGTTAAAATGATACATGAGGAAAAAAAAGAAAAAATACAGGGAAATGCCATATGTTAATCTCAGAGAATATGATTTTATTATTCTTATGTGTTCCTGTGTTTTTAAATATTTTAAAAATTACTTTATTATAAAATTTTTTATTTTATTCATAAAGGTTAGCAAAATTGAGAATCTTAGTTGAATTCTTATTTATTATGAAAAGTATAAGATCTAATAACTCCAAAGTTTATATCAGCTGATGCTTGCTGATTGGTTTAAAATACTATAAGTCAATATCAATCTTCTTCATTCCAAATGTCCTAATTTACTGTATTATTTGCAATAATGATAAGATACAGATTACATTTGGAACACTTACACAGTTTATCTTAAAATAGAGACAATAGATGAAGGATTAGCATCTTGCTATATCGTTATAAAATCCAAGAGATATGGGCAAAACAGTAAATTCTATTAAAGATGATTAAATCCATTAATTACAAAAGTTTGCGAACATTTCTGTAGAGACCCAGTATGTGTGGCATTACCTTTTAAGATTTACATTTCACATGTAAATTAAAAACTATCAAACCAAAAAATTTATTAGCACAGAAACCTAGAAGAGTCATAACACAACAGCCAAGCAAGCAATCAATGGTTATACTGTCTCATCTGTGGCCAAGACTGTATTCATTGCAATACCACTTTAGTTTTGAATTTTCTAGTATATAAGACAATGTATGCTGTAAAGTCTGGGTCACTACAGAGTTAATTAGGTAAAGTATGTTATTTGTTTATGTATCTTTTGCTTAAAAAATAAACTTTCAGCTTATTTGGTGTCACAACATATAAATTTTAGTTTTAATATACTATGTAATAAATTTTAATAAGTTTCTGGTTTGGAAGAGGAAGAGCTCTTTCTGCATAGGAGATTTATCAGTTGATCCAGTGAAAATGAAATTATTTTAATATATTCCTTCTCACACCCATGTGGAGAGTTGTGAACTAATTATGTTTCTGTTGGTGAAAAAAGTCCAATATATTATAAAACTCATAGGGATAGGATAGTACACAATGCCAGTCTAATGGGTTGTGATCCTTTTAAACTTTCAACATGTCAGAGTTTCCACAAGAATACATTTAACAATATGTTGCCAAAATAGATACTTCTAAGGGTGCATTCCCCTCTTTATCTCTTTAAAGCACGCTTTAACCACCTTCTTAGCCCTTCTAGCACCTTCAGTCTACTTCATGGTCCACCTGAAATTGTAAGTCAAGGTTTTCTGTTGACGTCAAGAATGGAGGCTACAGTATCTGACGTGTCGTTTCCAGATCATATCCTCAAGAATCAATTGAGCAGTTTCCTCACACAGTAGATATATCTCCAAAGCAAAGCTAATGAAAAGCTGCAGTGAGATTTTCATTCTCCCTTTTATTCTAATTATTTGGGAAAAAAGTTCAAACTTTTATATCCAGCATTATGATAGAGCAGATATATATATTTTTAAACCCTTGTGATACAAACCAGTTAGAGATTATGGTTAAATATAAAATAGCTTTTTGTATAAATAGCTGAGTTCAGGAGACAGAAGTCACCAGAGCCAACACAGAGAAGGGAAAAAACAAACAAGAGGGATAAGCAAACAGGGAGGTTTTTATGGATCTTAACGATAAGATTTCAGCATTTAAAACAGCAGAGGGAAGAATAGACAAAACTGAAATGACTAACTCAGGGTAGGTTCAACACACGGAGACTCCCTCAATCCCCCCATTGTTTGGAGACCACAAAGAACTTCATGATCACAGGCTGGGTTCACAGAGGAAGGAAAACAAATCCCTGGAGAATTTGTATCAACAAGCTTGTCTTCACATCAAATTTCTGCTACCTGCCTGGTTTCTGAAAAGCTAAACAAAAAATTTAAGTGGTTTGGGGTTTATATCAAAGTATGAGTGTTGTACAAACTTTTCTGACACTAAAAAAAAATGAGTTGGAATTCAACCAGCAAAAGATGACTAGGAAAAACAAAATATAAAATATATTTGGAAAGTAACAACACACTACAAAAAAACATCTTGCAGATAAATGATGAAATTATTATGGAAATCATGACTTTACTTAGAACTAAAAAAATGAAATCATTGTACACAGACAGCAACTTGTCATCTGCACTTAAATTTTTATTATTAGTTACTTATAATAATTATAATTTTAGTATTAGGTACTTACTGAAGAAAATTATGAATTAAAAAACCACTTAACAAATTTGAAACTGAAAAACAGAGTCAGTCAAAAAGAAATTAGGGTGAAAGCAAGAACAAAGAAAAGGCTAGAAAATAATGGACTATAAAACAAAGGTATTATTGAATGTCCAAAAACCTAATAGCTTTGTATAAAGAATAATAAAACAGGAAAACTTCTGGTAAGAGTGAGCAACATTTGTGAAAGATTCACAGATAAAAATGATTACTTCATAAGAATAGAAATACATCAAAAATTTTATATAAAACTATTTCGAACACAATTAACGTGTGTTTACATAATGTGAACAATTTCCTTGCAAAATGCACATTCCCAAAACTGACACAAAAAGAAATACTGTAATGAACAGACTTTTAAAACCATTTTAGATGTTAACTCAGTGATTAAAAATCAAAAACAGCATACACACAAACACAAAATTATCAAAGAATGTTATATATGAATTAATAGCAAAATAAAACATTCCTGAACTTATTTTGTGGAACTAGCATATAATAGCTTTAGCAAGAAAGAAAACTCTAAGAAAAGCAAATTGAATCCAAAAGCCATTTATTTTGTCACGACAGTAGTTTTTTTAATGTTGTACTTTCTAGGAATTTCCCACACATTCTATTTTGTTTGTATTATTTGAGTCCAGTATTCACTAACTTAATCAAAGACTGCCTATATTTATACCTATCTATTATCTATCTATCTATCCATCCATCTATCTACCTCTTCGTTCTTGTTTCTTGCTATATTGTCCTCCAGTGTAAACTAGCCTGCAGGAAGGTCAGGAGGTTCCTGATTCTCCTTTCTGAATTTCTGATGCCTTATCTGTGTATCTTTTCCTCCTTGTCATCTTTGTTGTCTCCTGTCAGTTATCAGACTCATATCAACTATTGACCATTTGACTCTGTCAGCTTGACTGAGTCCAAGGGGACATCCCTTACATAGTACCAAATCAATCATCATTCTTACATTTTTTTTCCTTTTGTAAATAAATATTCGTGACAATTGGGAATACAAGCAATATGAATAAACCATACAGGTAATACTAACATAAAAATAGTATAAACCATATTACAGCATATGTTAATGATACAAAAACATGTGGACGATCCAAATTAGTTTACCCTACCATTGAAAATAGGAGAAAAATAATCAGTAAGGACAAATAAAAGTCTTTTAAACATACTTAGATGTGTTTTCTCTAAGCTTTATTTATTTGTAATTTTGTTAAACAACATTTTTCTTCTTGCATAGAATAATAAGCTAATATTAAATATGGATTTCTATAAGGTGAAGACCTTGCAATTATTTTTTACTGGGGTTAAAAAACATAATTATTTGAAACTAATTCTTTGAGATGTTTTCTCAGATCACAGGACTGAGAAGAAACGAGATGAGAAGGAGTTACAAAAGAAGATAAATATTGCACTCTTTAATGTCACATATTTATATGAATATAAATAGTATTGCAATAAGAATGTGATGTAGCCTCAAGTACATTACTATTTGTCTGACATCCAGATATGATATAATTATTCTTTTGTTGTTGAACAATTGAAAATAGATCATTGAGTGGTTCCCTTGCTGATATAGTTGGAAATCAAGAGTCAGAAGGAAGTTAGGAGATTTTGAAATGCCTCCTCACATAAATGTTAATAATTCTTGCAATTATGTTTGCTTTATTTTGAATGATTCTAGAACAGCCAAGCAGAATATCAGATGTGATAGATGGTATTTATGGCTGTGAATATGCTGAAGTATGTAAGCTGGTGATCACTAAATTGTGATTCTTCTTTTACATAATAAAAATGAGGACATCCTAAACCACTAGTGGAAGGAGATGCATTGTGGGATGACTCATCCATCATCCACATGTCACAGGTATAAATGACTGCTTTCTTAGCTGTGACTTACCTGTCA
Organism: Tursiops truncatus; assembly: GCF_011762595.2. Lineage (NCBI taxonomy): Eukaryota > Metazoa > Chordata > Mammalia > Artiodactyla > Delphinidae > Tursiops > Tursiops truncatus. The sequence goes on along the minus strand of NC_047034.1, from coordinate 11,743,030 downwards.
TAGGTAAATTGAAACTCTTTAAAATGTCCTTGAAACACCCCAATCTTTACCACCATGGGACCCTGACAGGGGGTTGTGGTTCAATTCTTAATAATTAGTGTGTTGCTACCTATATTTCAGGAATGCTGGCTTCAATAGTTAGGCAAGGAGAGTTATTCCCAGGTGAAATTGTTCTTACTAAAGTCTGTGTCAGCATCAGCGCACCATTGAATATTGCTGTCTCAGTTAAATAGAGCACAGCACACGTGGGATGTGGTGCAGTTATCTCAGTCATATATTTCTTAGCAATGGTGAGAAGATGAAAAGTGATGACAATGAGAAGAAGGCTAATAAGTATAAGTAATGGAGGAGATCTAAATACGAGGTACACTGTAAATCAAATATTAATCACAAGCTGCCAGTGATAAATATTCTTTATATGTTATTATCTCTTTTTCTAAATGAAGCTACTTGTGTTCAATGGGACTGTTCACATTTTCCTTCTTTGATCATACACACATGTCTTAACAATCAGATTAGGAAGATCCTGAGGCTTTGCTTCCAATTAGTCTGAAATTTTTACCTTAGAAGGAAGCTTATTGACATCATTCCACGGGGGACTTGTTTATCCAATCTTAAATTAGAAACATCTTACTCTTGCTTTTAAAAATTCTATTTATAAAGTTAAGTTATTCACATGGTTTCCTATTGAAATGTATTTTATCTTTACATAATGGGAACAAAGAAGATTTAATAAACTCAATTACCTACTTTCTATCACATCCATAATCCAGATTAGGTAAAGCCAAATCAATTTTTAAAAATATGGCCTGCATTAATTGTCCTCAAAAATTAGTACTTGAATAATCATCTCTAGATTTCTCCTTCATCACTTTTCTTAGATCTCATATACCAGAATAGCTTGTTTTCCCAAGTCTTTCATAGTTTCCTACGGGCAATACATTACAATTACCAAAAGCACCTCTGGGTATATCACTTCTTATTTTAGAGCTTAGCGATCATCAGCTGTAATAGGTAAGTCTTCTTCAGGCCAAGGGGAAAAGGGAAAATAAATAAACATAGGCAAGCAGCAATCTCGGAGTAGCTTAATTTGCCCTGGGCCTAAGCCTGACCAAGAACAGTCCGCAGAACATTCCCCGGGCATCCTCAGAGTGTAGGACCATCACAGGGATTCAGTTAACCAGGTTCCTTACAGGGAGTTTCGTTTTCAAGGCTCAGGGTCACATTCTCCTTTTCTTTGCCACGTGTTCTTCATACTAACCTATGCTGTCCCTTGCAGGATTTCCTATCAGTTTAGCTCCTTTTAAATTGTTCATGATCTATTAGGCATTTTTACATTTCTCCATGCTTGACTTTGGATATGTTCTTGAGTGGAAATCACTATTGTTTCTCCGTTCATAATGGTTTTGTCAACTTTGCCTAATTCTTGATCACCTACACAAAGAGAGCTGCTGATCAATTGACACACACTGCTCTGACCAATTCCTGGTCATTTATTAGTTATTGTATTATGCTCTTTCATGAGAACTTTAATTTCTATTTACACATTTATGGCTAAAAATCCTTATGTGAAACTTAATTATTCAAGACACTCTGAAGCTGGAAAGGGCTTTACTGAAGGCTCATTGGGTGGTAAGCTGGGCAGAGAATGTTAGTCTCATATACCACCCACTGGATATGATCTTCCGATAAGGATTTGCTCTATAAGTATTAGCTTCACCCCCTGAGCCCTGTACTTCTATGAGAGAGACTTCCTGGCTATAGCAGTAACTTACCCAGCTTCTCTGTGGCACAAATCTCTGTCAGCATCGGCACTATAGAAAAGGTCAGCAAAGGATTCAAAAGGTCTTTAAGTAGAAGAGTCCTGACCAGTTTGACTTGGAGAGTTATTACTAAGCGCAAGAGTAGGGAAAGGGTCAATCTGTTCTGGATTAATTTCTACCTCTGGGGCAAGATATGTTAAAACTCATGGTCGCTGAATGAGAAAGGGACTTTACTGCAGTATCTACATTTCAAATATCATCCAAAGATCATCTGCTCTAGAGGAGGAAAGTACTTCTCTGCTACATATATCACACCAAAATAGGATGGAGCTGGTCTCTCCAACTGTTTAAGAAACCTGGCAGTAATTTGAGGTTCCCAGCATGAAGGGTAAAATGTTGGGGACATAGTAGTAAATAAATAGGAATGGGGGACTGTTTATACTTACACAGGTGGAGTCTTCACCATAAGATTCTGGAAACTGTCAGGGGTATATGATTTGTACCCCCAATTATGACATAGACTATGTCAATGACATTAATATTGTGAGCACGCCATAGTTTGTTTTTTTCTTTTTATTTGTTTGTTTGCTTTGCTTTATATGCTTGATATTTTATCAGGCACTTTTTTTTTCTTTTCTTTTGGTAAATTTTATTTTAAAATAATTTCAAATATACAGAAGTTGCAAGAATAGTTGACAACACTTTCATGTTAATAAACAGAGCGTTACTAAATGACGAAAGTATTAAAAATAACTATAGCTACAATAATTTGTTAATGGATAAACAATATATAGAGATATAAATTGTGTCAAATTAAAAAAATACGCACAACATGAAAGTTGCGAGTTAAGTTTTATTTGGGGCAAAATGAGGACTATAGCCTGGGAGACAGCATTTCAGATAGTTCTGAGAAACTGCTCCAAAGAGGTAGTGGGAAGGTCAGTATATATGTGATTTTGGTGAAGGGGGAGTACGTGCAATCGAGCACATATTTTTTGCAGAAGGTCTCTGCTAATCACGAGGAGCAGATGTCACCGTGAAGGATTTTAGTGCTTTTCTAGATACAGGGAGATACAAGAATTGGGCTCATAAAATCATCGCCTGAAAATATCTAACTATCTGAAGACCTGTTCTGCCAGTTTTTCCCAGAGCACAGAGTGCTTCATTGCTGCTCTCCACCTGAGCTCCTTTCAGGGGGTGTTGAAAGTCAGCAGCTGCAGCAGCACATGATTTAATCCCTGTAGAGATAGATGGCAAGTGCCAATTTGTAGTTGATGATTGTAATATCAATAGCATATAAAATGGGTGGGGGAAAGGCAAAAGTGCAGAGTTTTTATATGCAAGTGAATTTAAGCTTTACTTTTCATGGTATTTGTATGACTTTACCTTACAAACTCAATTTATTATTGTTATTATTACTTTATTTTACCAAACATTTTTTTTTGTTCTAAGGGCTATTTCTTCTTTTATTTTCCTTCTCTTTGAATTTGTCATACCTTTTCCACTTTTTGAATATGACATTTAATAACTTTTGTTGGAAATATATTTTTGAACGGCCTCCTTGAATCTCTCTTTCATCTTAAGTGATTTACTCTTTCTTTTTATTCTGTATTATTTATACTGATAAATGAAAATATATTTCTAGAAAATATTCATATTAATATATACTGATTATTTATAAACTATAACTTTTAAAAATGAGAATATGAGGACCTTTTTTTAATGGACATGATTCTTTTTAGAGTGAGCATTCAGAGGTTACTTGTTATTCAGGTAAGATTAAAGTGGATCGGTGAGGGTTTTCTTCTGGAATGCCTCGACCCACTAAGCTTCTCCAACACTCCTAGTATTCCTTTTTCCATTTCCTTCTGCAAAAGCATTGATTTGTTCCCTCTGGGGATAAACTCTAAGTTGCCTGCACTATGCATGGAAGCTGAAGGGTCAATTTTGTATTAGAACAAAGCAACTTTCTAGGAATTCATCCATTTTCAGCTCTAACATTCTCTTCTTTCACTCTGCCTCCTTGGTTTCCACCACTGTTTCTCAGATCCACAGTCAAAACCTTTCCAGGACAGGTTGCCTTCCTCTCTCACTGCTTTGGTTACTTCTGCTTTCATTTGCCAACACAGTTTTATAACTTTTACCTTCCCCATATCTGGAAATCCTTCGTCCACTGTTGACCTTGTCCTGATTCTGCTATTATTGGTTTGTATATATTTTTCTATTCCTTTATATTATTTTATAAAATTTCAGGAGAGAAGGAGGGAAGTTCATGTGTTTGGTGTAATGTCTATAAACACAATTTCCATAAAGATTTGTGAAATTTGATTTTGGTCTAACAAAACTAGCTACACCTAGGAAAAATTTTAAAATCTGTTTAAATTATATGAAGCAGTGACATTAAATATAAAAGTATATATTTTACAAATGTTGCATTTTAAAGTTGAATATTTTATCTTTAGAATTTCAAAACAAAAAGGCAATATTGTACCAAAGCAACATGAGAAAATGTTCTACTCTCTCATCCTTTTTTCACCTATTAAAATATTTCATACATTAAACCCCAGCAATCCATAATTAATCCATAAGCAAGTTTGTCCTTTTCAAATGATATTCTAGCAACAACTGCCCCAGTCAGGTTAAAGGAATGGAGGTGAGGCAGAGGAGAGGAATAAAAGAGGCAAAACCTTAAACTGAAATATCAAACAATTTTATTCTCTGGAAATATGATTTCTATTAGATCTCATCGCTAAAATGAGGGAAAAAATCAATATAAAGAGCTGGGCATCTTGATGAGGGTGTTTAGAATACCCAAATGCATAAATTATACTCAAAGAGGATATTGACTCCCTAATCTATAATGTTTCAAGTACAAAATAAATGTTTACATACATTCACATAAACTAAACATTTCAAAGCCACCTCACTCTCTGGAATTCTCTATTATAATGGAATAAAGGGGGAAACCCACTTGAGATCCTAATACTCCTAATTTGCTAAGTGCAGGAGGCCTGCAAATGTAGGCTTTCCTGAGGCTACTATTGTGTAGATAATGAGGGCCCTCCAGTACCAACATGTATTTCATAATAGCTTAGAGTTTTAAAAGCACAGGAGTGGGATTTTTGAGGACCGAAGATTTATCTACTCTTGACTGAATGGATTTGAGAGGTAGCTTTTAGCTTCCGTTCAATCTCTTTAACCTGTTCTTGTTTACTGAAAATCTGTCCTTATGTTCTGCTTTGAACCTTTCTCTTATGAAAGGCTTGTATGCATTGCATGGCATGTTATCCGGTCTTAGTGAATAATAAAAGCTCCTTAAAGAAGGCATTAAACATAGAGAGACAGAGAACTGTTATTCCAAAACTGTACTCAGACAAGGACCACGTGTCCATTCCTCAAACTTCTTTTTCAATACTTACACCTAAAAATCTTTATTTTTTTCACTGGACTATTTTCCTTGCAGTTACATAATAACTCTTTCTATTTTTTTATTTCTTCTTCAGCAAGTGAAAAGGAAAACTACTCATATTCTAGTATAACAGATTTTAAACTTGAGTTTCTATCCTCTTTCCAACTCTACACATACAAACACACATACACATACACACACACAGAGATAAACCTGCTTGTGTACAAGGAATGGGGGGAAAATCAGAGGTATGAGCTGCTAGACTTGTGAATCTTTGGATCCAGAAACAGATAAAGGCCATTTGAAATTCATGTCCTACAAGAAACAAAGAATAAATAGTCTCCAAAGGAGGCAGAAGTCAGGAGTCAGGAGCTATACAGGCATACACAAGAGCTATACAGAATTCCTGTTTTTAACCAGCAGCTATAAAAAGAGATTTTAAAAAAAGATGCCTAAAACTTAGACTAGATGAGCCAGTAAGTTTAGAAAAGGAGAGACAGAGTCTCATACACGGCAGCTGAAGGAAGCCATCTACCTGATTGCTACCCAATCCATGATATTCTCATTATTAACCATTACAGAAGTCCAAACTCTCGATAGAAGATAAGATTCTGGCTTAATCAATTTTGAAAAACAGTGACTTAGGGAGGTAGTCAATCTACTAGATACCAAGATTCATTTTAACGTCTGGAGTTGACCCTGCATTAAGTAATGAGTTAAATTGAAAGCCTAGAAATACATCAAACATTTATAGAGACAAAACATTTGAGAGGGATAGCACTACGAATTGGTTCATGATTGGTGAACTATTCAGTAAGTGGTTCTAGGACAACTGATAATTTATACGTGCAAAAATGAAATTCAATCCCTATTTCACAGTGTGCTTCAAAAAACATGTCCAGTTAAAGACATAATACAGAAAATGAAAATTTAAAATTTTCAACATGTTACAACTGAATATATTTATATTCTAAGGGCATTAAAACATTATATAAACAAAACAAAACAAAGTATAAGCCAAAAAGTAAAAGATAGACAGACTAGATTACATTAAATATGTTTTAGGTCTATACAGGAAAAGGCACTAGTAACAAAGTTAAAAGACAAATGATACTATGAGAAAGACATACACACGGTATAAAATCAACAAAGATTTGAATCCAAAATTTATAAAAGTGATATTTATAGAATATAAAGTTTTTATTCATTTTGATATATGCTTATGTATATTAAATATACATATAAAGTACCTAATAATATATTATAAATGTGTGAAAATAAATTATCACCCAACATCCAGATTTTGGTCTCTAATGCCATTCTCCTATTTAAAAAATTCCTTGAAAACAATCACTGATTCTAGGAATGGACAGACATTTTATAGGAAGAGTCTAGAGAGTTTATGGTACAAAAAAAAAGTAAAGTGCTCAGAAGTCCTACAATGAGCGGATGTGTCAAAGGGACACAGGACCCAACTAAAAGGGATCACAATAAATAAAATGGAAAAAATTTGACAAAATAAAGTAATATTAGATCATTACTAAGGGTATAAAGTAAGTATCCATGAGTCCATAATGATATAAATAAATGATGTAATAAATAAATAAATGAGGGAGAAGATCCAAATCTCCCATGCAGAAGAATCCCAAATAATGTATGTAGATTCTCTGAACTCAAGGGAAGACTGCATACTAAAGGATTGGAAAAGGGGGACTAAAAGTATAACCTCACAGTGAATAATCCTGACAAATTCTACCTCTGCTGGATGGTCAAGGTTAACACCAATAGTGACAAGTCCTGTTGGTAGCATCTACCCTTGATATTGTGTGATGAGAATGAAAAATGGCACTTTACCTCTGTGGTAGTCTTCCTCAAAACAACAGCAACAACAACAACAAACACAATTCCAGTCTAGTCGCAAAAAAAAATTTAGACAAATCCTAATTGATGATCATTCTACAAAATGAAACAAAACTGACAACTACTCAAAACTTTCAAGGTCATCAAAAATACGGAAAGTGTGAGAAACTTTTTTCTCCAGAGGAAATTAAAATGACATACTTACTAGATGTACACCAGCAAAAAAGCAAAAAGAAAGCAGAACTTGAAGGTTTGGAAAATTCTCAGACTATCCATATTACAAAAAATGAGAAAGCACGCTGTGGAGTGAACACCAAAGGAATTGCAGGGCAACTTTTGCTAAAAAGAGTAAGGGTTTTCCTGGTGGCAAAGTGATTAAGAATCTGCCTGTCAACGCAGGGGACATGGGTTCAATCCCTGGTCCGGGAAGATCCCACATGCCACGGAGCAATTAAGCCCACTGGCCACAACTACTGAGCCTGCATTCCACAACTAATGAAGCCCACTTGCCTAGAGCCCGTACTCCGTAACAAGAGAAGCCACCACAATGAGAAGCCCGCGCACCGCAATCAAGAATAGCCCCTGCTCACCGCAACTCGAGAAAGCCCACGCACAGCAACGAAGACCCAACGCAGCCAAAACTAAATAAATACGTTAAGTGTGTGGCACAGGGATACAAACAAGCATCTTGGCAGAAACCACGAGTAGAGATGGTTTATCCAGAAAAGATGTGTGGAGGACCCACTTGTCAATGGCTTGAACCCTCCCGAATTGCACAGGAGACTGGCTGACGGGTTTTGAGAATTTTATACCAGTAGAAATGTTGCCAGCCTGGACTGAAAGGGATGGAGAAAGGATGAGATGAAGTAAGAATGACCACGGATGCAAAGGACTGAACTGATGGCACCTCCTTGGGCTAACAGGGCAGGGCTACCACCACAGTGGGACCGAAGGGCAGTGGGCTCCCCACCTGCGCAGAAAGATCCAACATCCTTCTAATTTGGACTCAAACAAATGCTGGAACAGTATAGTGTTCTTCAAGATTTAGGGAGGAGGTCGAGAGGAAATTGATCCTGATTTGGATTTAGATGTGTTCCTTAGTAGCAGCAAGATTATTTCTTCCAGAGCATTTGAACTGTTATGCAACCAGAGGCAATATATTTTTCTTAGAAATAATAAATAACATAAAATAGGCAATTTATATAATATAGAAAAATATGAATTAAATATTAAAATATTAGCAGTTATCAGAATTTAATTTTCCTCAGTTTTCTTAGTCACTTTTTGTGAAATAAAACTATTTTCATTTCTGTAATGAGAAAAATGTTTTTATTTATAAGGATATATATATCATATTATATCTTGTATTATATACTATTTATATTATATTATGCTATACAATACTATACTATACTATATTATAATATCACCACTGTATTAATGAACTTTTCGTGTGTGTCAGGTCCATTAGAGTATTAGTCTGAGAAGAGCAATTACCTTATACAAAGACCTGATTTCTGGATTTATTGCTGCCTCTTAATACTTGGACCTTGGACAAACCACTTAACCTCTTTAAGGTTATTTCCTGCCCTACATACCTCACAAAGTAGGTGTAAGTATCAAATGAGGTTATTTATGAAGGTTCTGCAATTCTTAGTATAAATGTCAGGAATGATTATTGCAAAAATAATTTTAACACAATTCTCAGCTTTAAAAACAGAAGTAACATGTATTTTTATTAAATAGATATTTTGAAGTTTTTAAACTGTCACCTATCTTACAAAACATATTTATACTAGATAATAATAAAGCCCCACATTTATGTAGAATTCTGTAAAAATAACCAATAGACCATGAATGTTTATGTTCAAGTGAAATATTATACTATGTATCTAAGAGAGTCTGAAAATTTATTTTAACAAATGTCATGTTTGGTGAAGAGATTGTAACTAATAAATACTGAGATTTCATATCGAATTACTTGCTCTAGATGCTATCCTTGGAATTTATTAACATTTGGGGAGTTTAGAAGTTGTTTTTGTTGTTATTTGTTTTGATTTGGTTTGGTTTAATTATAAAGAAGTTGATCTATCATCTACCATTTCAGAAAGGACATATTCCAGTCCCATTGCACCAGAATGAAAGCTTGGGCTTCACACCTGAAAATAATGATATAAGGTTTAGGACTCCATTTTTTAAAAAGCCCTCAAATGTTCTGAGCAGTAAGAGATGGTGAGAGAGAGATGATAGATTCTTCTGATGATTACCTAGCGTTATGCTTCTAACTTTCAGTGACCTGGATGCACAGAAGACATACAACTACAGTTTTATTTCTCAGGAATTTATATTTAGTATCTGACCTTTTTCATAGTTTTTATGTGAATTCTGGGAAAGAAAAAAGAAAGGATCTATAACTGTAAAAACTAAAACCTCAAACTAATTCATCTTTTGTATAATACAACACCAAAGAGAGTACTTTGAGCATAGTCAAAGTTACATAAATACTTACTGAATACATTATATAATCAAAGAAATAAAAAAATCACTGCAAGGGAAGGTACAAAGTTTATATCAAGCCAAAATTTATCTTAAGCTCTAATTTATTAACTTCTTTTGGCAGGACACGGTTTATAACAGACAAAATGATGACATCATGGTGACTGTGGAAGAGATCTGATTTGATATTTGTCTAGATGCAACTAAGTGGGAAAAATAATGTCATTTTAGCCTTTTTGGTGTTCCATCTAAGGCAACAACCATATTCATTTATCAGAAATAACCAACAACAATTTAGAAACTTTTGATACCATAGTCTCTGAGTAGTAATGTGGATTACACTTAGGTAATCTAGACTATTCGATCACATTATTTAAGACGGTTTATTTACTGGTTTCTAAGATGTATTTCCAAAGAAGTTATTTTGGAAATATGTGGTCATTGTTATCATGGTAACATTAGGTCATGATGTGATTTTTTTTTTGCTCTCTATGATTCTACCCATAGATTATTTCTATTTGATATATACAGAGTATATTTATTTGCCTTATTAATGTCAATAAATTTACATGATTCATGTATTTGATCCTGTTGTTGGTTAAATATCGGAGTGAGTTTATAAAGTTAATAACTGATTGAAATTACTCCCTTTAAAAAGAAAACGTTACATAGAGTCTTTACAAATTTACACAGACATCTTTATGACATGTTATTTATTCCAAGGCAGCCACTTTATCTCATGATACGTTAATTTTTTAATTTCTATTGCTGTTATGGTGACTAAGTGTCACAGCCAACATCTTACACACACACACTGCACTCCTAGCAGCCACTTATGTTAATTTGAGTAATCGTGAGGCCACTGCAAGCCAAGGATTAACTCTCCCATTTACCATGACACACCGGGGAGGAGGTTTGCTGTGTGCTCTCCACATAGATGGGTAATCCAATCTCAGGACCCCATTCCGAGGGTCTGTAACAATAAATGCATCAATGAGGTTCTTGGTGAGAAGTCCATCTCCTGGCTGAAGATCTATATAGGATTTTTCTCAGGCCTGACCACAGTCAGGCATTATGGGGAAAGCTGCCCACCCACCCTAGAGCTGGCACACAGCCAGTGCACCACGGTCGCCGAAGGGAGGAGGTGCAGTCAAGAACTCAGGCCCTCTGGCCGGTGGTGCTCTTCACATATGTGCATTCCTAGCTCAGGTACCTTAATTCTTAGGTCCCTTCATCCTGGACAAAGATCTTCTTCAGGTACCTCTGCTGAGACCTCCTTAGAGCAGAAAGGAGGAGAAGACTAGAAGGTCCTCTGCTCACTCTAACTCAGTATCCAGTACTTTTCCACCCCTGACTGCAGGGTCCGTAAAATGACCAGAGCCTTTTGTTTGGGATGCCCTTAACAGTGAAAATATCCCAGCATCAGTGTTAATCCACCTGACCTTCAACCTGCACTCCCTTCCATAGGGGAAAATAAAATGGAGGGAGTCAACTTTTCTCAGGTTTGAGACTCTTGCTTATACCATCACAGTAAATGATTAAAGGCTGAACTCTCTCATTTTGGGCTCGTGGCTTTAATCGGCTGCTCTTCCCACACCTGGCAGCTCAGCTCTAGCTCAACTGAGCTCCTGACCAAAAAAATGACTCTTTCAACCTTTACAAAGTGTTGGTTATAGGAAAATCATCCAGGATGAGGAAGGGCTCGCTCATAGAGAATTCGAAACCTCTACTGGCCCTGGAAAAATAAGGGAAGGAGTAGTACCAGAACCCAGGAGCAATGATCAGCAGAGCTATAGCTTTTGGTGGTGAGGTGGACCTCCTCCGGGAGCCATGGAAGAAGATGGAGAATCAGTCTCCCAACCTGACTGCCCTGCATCTTCTGGATCATGTTAGTGCTTCCCCAGAAGCCCGTGACAAAGCAAATCCATTAGCTCAGAGCAGGAAGCAGAGTCAAAGAGGGTGGAAAGCATATCTAGAGGAGTGAATAGAAAATGTCCAGTATGTACTTAACTTCAAAAGATCTTTGTTGCTGTCCATCATATAGAACATTAATTTAGTGTCAATTTACATCTCAAACTTTTTCTACCACACTCTGATAAAAGTAACCTCTTTCTAACCCAAAGTTCCAGCTTACTAATTTTCTTGGGAACATCTTTCATTCATTTCAGTCTGGAAAATTGCACACTCAAATCGGAGTCGAGGTTCTCCTATTTATACTTCTGAGTACTGTGTAATTTTAAAACTCAATCTTTTTGAGAATTCTTCCCTTTATATGCCAGATGACATTAATCCCATACTGCTGTTCGTGCACTTAGAGCATACTGTCTATCTGCAAAAAAATACCATGGAATTTCAGTTTCCACAAGTTGCATGGATTGTTTCCTGTGTCTAGAACTCTCTCCCCATCTCATGTGCGGGTGTGATATTTTGCAATCTCAATTCAAGTGTCAACCTCATTTAATGCCTCTCCTTCCCTCCCAGTAAAAATGATGACTCCTGTATTCGTCAAGAGTTTAAACATGAAAACTGAGGCCATTAAAGATATTCCAAACAGTAAGAGAGTTTCTATGAGAATGAGTTATCAAAAAATGATTGCAAAACCTCAAAGAAAGAGGGTCACCAGAGGTATCTGTTAGCTGTCAGAGTCGGAGCTGGCTTTTGGAGTCAGGAAGTTTCTGGAATCCAGAAAACTGCTGTTGGTGGTCCCAGCTGCCTCAGCAAGAGTGAGAAGCGATTCACACAGAGAACATACATAGGTCACAACAAAGTCACATGTCTACTGAAGCGCATGTGCACATGCGAAGTTTCATGCTGGAGATTTCTCACTGGACGATGCTCCATTGAGTAGACCAGTTGAAGTTGATAGCGATCAAATCAAGACATTCACTGAGAACAATCAACGTTATACCATGCAGGACATAGCCAACATACTCAAAATATCCAAATCAAGCATTGAAAATAATTTGTACCAGCTTGCTAATTGCTTTGATGTTTGGGTTCCACATAAGTTAAGTGAAAAAAACCTTCTTGACCGTATTTCCGCATGCAACTCTCTACTTAAACATAATGAACACGTTCCATTTTTAAAACAAATTGTGACGGGCGATGAAAAGTGGATACTGTACAAATGAACAAAAGAGATTGTGGGCCAAGCAAAATGAACCACCACCAACCACACCAAAGGCTGGTCTTCATCCAAAGAAGGAGATGTTGTGTATATGGTGGGACTGGAAGGGAGTCCTCTATTATGAGCTCCTTTCGGAAAACCAAATGACTAATTCCAGCAAATACAGCTCCCAATTAGACCAACGGAAAGCAACACTCGATGAAAAGTGTCTGGAATTAGTCAACAGAAAATGCATAATCTTCCATCAGGATAACGCAAGACCGCATGTTTCTTTGATGACCTGGCAAAAACTATTACAGCTTGGCTGGGACGTTCTGATTCATCCACTATATTCACCAGACATTGTACCTTAGGATTTGCATTTATTTAGGTCTTTACAAAATTCTCGTAATGGAAAAAATTCCAGTTCCCTGAAAGACTGTAAAAGTTACCTGGAGTTTGAGTTCTTTGCTCAAAAAGGTAAAAGGTCCTGGGAAGATGGCACTATGAAGTTGCCTGGAAAATGGCAGAAGGTAGTGGAACAAAACAGTGAATATGTTGCTCAATAAAGTTCTTGGTGAAAATGAAAAATGTGTCTTTTATTTTTCTTAAAAAAACCAAAGGCGCTTTTTAGCCAACCCAATACTTTGTTTAATTTACCCTTGCTAGACATAGTACTATCTATCTATCTATCTATCTATCTATCTTTCTATTATCTATGTATCAATACCAAATGTGTATACTAAATATGTATGCTGACTATACTAACAAAATAATTACATCTTGAAATTTACTTTTACTCTCTGCAGAACAAAATAAAACAATGACAACAAAAAAGCAAAGGAATACTTATTCTTTTAGACTTTCTTTTTACAGCCTATAATTCTGTTATTCTTTCATTATTTACTGTATTCTATTAAGTAGTCTGGCCCACATTCAGTATTCAAAGGAATTACTGCCATGTTTTAAAATTGAGGCTTCAAGACCCCAATGACATCATCTTGAATTTCATCTATTTATGAATCTTCAACAAATATGCCAGAGTTAATTTAAAGTAAGTAGATATTTTTACTAACAGCATTGTATTTTTTTTAGAAGTAAAGTATAGTTATAATTTATGCCAAGTTCTAAAGCTGGTTCTGGCAAAATGATAAACAATTTTTATTGGTTCCAACCATTTAGATTTAAAGAAAATAAATTTAAATCCTGGCTTACAGGAAACTAATATATTTTGTTTTATGATGCATGATATTATAAATCTTTAAAATAATGCAACTTCAAAATTTCTACAAAGGCATTTTCTTTTACACACTTCTAAATTTTACTAATACTATGATTGAAATACCTGTACCTAGCTAAATTGATTTTTCTAATCATTATGCTGCTTAGTTTTACAATTGGATAAAAGCTAAAATGCTTTTTTGTTTTCCTTATTGGCATAATATCACAGTTTTCTTTCTTAAATAAATACAGTGTATGTATTCTGTTTTATTTAATAACTCAATTGACCTTGCAAATCTCTTCTCTCAAAAAGTGATATATTTTTACATATGCTTTGTGAAAATGGATATTCTTCATTAGTAAAATTAATCACAAAAGTGCATTAATGCAATAACAAACTTGACCTGATTTTTAGAAATATGGGATACTTCTGAGTAAATGTCCCAAGAAATGTGATCAGTTGAACATGCTCACCTTCTTGGCAAGCATTTTAATAATACAATTTTCTCCTTTGCTCTGTTCAAAACTCTGCTTTTCTTGCTATTAAATTATACTTTTGGCTCACTGAAGTGTTTATGAATCAGCATTACTTTAAGTGAATCTATCTTCACTAGCTTTAGTTTTAAATGTAGAGAGTTTCAGTGAGTAGAAAAATAAGAGTTGAATGTGAATGAAGTGTTCAAATATAAATTATTAATCCTATCTCTTTTACAATCTGCTGCTTTTCCTCTTGAGTCTTTGATGATTTCACAAGTGATAAAGTAGTTGTATATCTAAGTGTACTAGTCTAGAATAAATACTACATTTATTTAAGATTTCTAAATACATAATGGATAAGGACAGAACAAGTAATGCTTAGCTTTTCAGTATTCGAGTGTAGCATAACTGGCTTTCCATTCATCTGAAAAGAGAGCTTACGTTTGTCAAGGAAAAGAAACTCTCTTAAATAAATTTTATGAGAGTAGGATTTAAATAACAACTAGAGATTTATACATATTAATAAAATAATTGCTAACCTGCTGTCAGATTTTTTTTTTAACTCTCAGATTATTGATATTTTTACCAGGATTATATATGAGAAGACTGTTTCAAAAAAAAGTCAGCTTTACGACAGTAATGATGGTTAAAATTTTCACTAGTCCTACCATAGTATATTGATAAGCAGTGGTCAAGTTTCAATTAAAAAAAAACCCAACATTTTGCCTTCCTAAATCCCCCACTTGCCATTGGCTTTGCTCTTTGTTTTCTAATTAATTGGTATTTTGTTGTCTGTATTATAACGACAAATACCCAAAACTGAAGTTATTCCTCTATTCTACATGCTTGTAAGTGGGTTTCTTTTAAAATGTTTTGAGATTTATTATAATAAATGTTAACACAATGAAACTTTTTTATACAATGTTTAAATTAACTCAATTATTTCCAGGTAACTTCAGTAAAGCTCTATTGTATGTATTATATTTAGGACCAGGGTCCCAACCCCCAGGCTGCGGACCGGTACCCGTCCGTGGCCTGTTTGGAACTGGGCGGTACAGCAGGAGGTGAACAGCGGGCCAGTGAAGCTTCATCTGCCACTCCCCATCGCTCCCCATCACTAGCATTACCGCCTGAACAATCCCCCTGCACCAGTCTGTGGAAGAGTTGTCTTCCAAGAAACTGGTCCCTGGTGCCAAAAAAGGTTGGGGACTGCTGATTTAGGATGCCACACTCAAAATTACATTTGTGAACTGCTCAAATATAATATACTATCTCATTTCAATTCTTTGTGTCAGGAATGAGTTTATTAAGGAAATACTGGCAGGGAAGGTACGGAACAATATATCTGTCAATTACTGTATTATTTATTTTTATTCTACTTCCACATTTTTCTTCCACATTTTTCCTCCAATTTTCTGTGAAGTTTTGTTTCAGTGTCACAAACTGCAAGTCATTATTTTTATAGTCCTTAATTAATTAAACATGCTGATATATTTTATCAATATTTGTTTTCATCATTGTTTCTTGCAAACTAAGTTTTCCCCAGGGATTTACTTTTCTTCTTACAAAATATCCTTTAATAAAATTGTAATGAAGTTCTGGACAGACTAAATTTTATTACTATTTTTATGTTCGGTTATGAATTTATTTTTCTCTTGTGAATTACAGTTTAATTAGCAATAAGACTTTAAAGAGAAAGTGATATTTACTCAGAAAGTCTAATATTTCACAAAACTACATTTTTGCATATGGGATATTTGCTGTCAGTCTAACTGGCATTCCATACTATAAATAAAGGTAGCATATTTTACCCCTTTGCTACCTTTTAAGAAGTTTTTGTGAACTGCTGCTTGATTCTACGTAGTCTAGACGTAGAATCATTTTTATTTTCCTTATTCAATATTTGTTTGCACTTTCAATTTGAGAGTTTACTTCTTTTTCTTTAGGCCACTTAATTTTGCCTTTCAAATCTGGTTTTTAATCCATTTGGAACTGATATTATTCTATAGTGTGATGTCTGGATCTAATTTCAGACCTTTTCATTTGTTTTTTCCAAATTGACACCAACCCTTTCCTAGACTTTACTGAACACCCAACTCTTTTCTCATTATTCTACAAGACTAGGTCTGTCACAACTACTTTTTCACACATGTATTGGTCTATTTTTGTGATTTCTGCTCTGTTTCATTTGTCAACAAGTGCATTTGTTGCCAATTCCACACTGTCAATTATTAGAGCTGTAATTTTGATATGATAAAAAAACAAGTCTCCAGTTTGTGTTTTCTTCTTAAAGAGTTTCTGGGTTCTTATTCATTTGCTCTTTTTAGTAAAATCAGTGTGTCATTTTGCAGGAAGACTGTCAGGATTTTGATTAGACTTACATTAAATCTACTGATTAATTTTGAGAAAATTAACATCTTTCATTGCAGTGAAATTTCCTATGATCACCTCCTTTAAAAGATTATAGTCGAATTTTATTAGATTCTTCCCTTAATGTTCTAGTTTCCTCCCCAGGAAGATTTGGTTTAAGTATCTATTATTTGTTCTATGCAATTGCTATCTTCTTTCTTGTTTTTCTTCTCTTTCTCCAATTACCCTCTACCATGGGGGTATTTATCAAGATTTTCTTCCACATCATTGCTAGGATCTTTAGCAATAATAATTCAACATTTTACTTCTTTAGGATCTATTCAGACTTGGTGTTTGAAAAGAAATAAATTGTATAGTTTTCCCAATGTCTCTACTCACACCACACAATCAGTGTCTATCCTCAGATGTAGGAATTATGGCACATAGATATATACGCTAGTTTCCCAATCATCATTACACCACAGGTATTCCAACACATGAAACTTAGCTTTCCTGAGATACAGATTTCTCCTAGTTCCTGATTATTCTTTCTGAATCTTTTATTCTCTAAATTATGTAAAAAACTACAATTTTCTCTATGGGTTGCTGTTATGACCTTAATGTTTTATTCCCGTATAGAGAGTTTCACTTTTGGGGGATGATGCCTTTTGAGATGCAACGTGTTATTCTACCGTCCCCTGTATTTTGGTGTTTTACTTACTCATTTAAGGATGTTTGATAGAAAGAAAACTGTTGGTCATTCAAAAAGTAACTATTGTACTTTTCTTATGTATCAGGCACTGCACCAGACTCTTGGATCTTCCACTTGTTCCTAAAGGAGTATAAACTTTGTGATAGAGGGGGAAAGAGGGGTAAAATAGATGTAATCCCATCAATGGATGTGAACTTAAAACACAGATAAGTACTCTGATGGAAACAGCATTTGAACAAGAGACTCATTATTTAAAAGGCAAGATGTCTTCTCTGAAAAAGTGATATTTAACCTGAGTAGTGCTTTCAAAGACAAATTGTATCTGACAAGTTTTCTAGTTGATAAAGGCTTTGGATTTCTTAGAAGAAAGACTTTATACCCCCTAAGTTCATCTTTATAACTGTAATAAGTTGGTAAAAATTCCTTTCAGATTCTGGCAATACTTTGTATGGAATTTTAAGTTTTATATGGTTGTGAATTTTCATCTTGTTCTGTGTTTCTACAGATATCTTAGGAGGAAGTTTGGAAAGACTGCCCCAAGGCTGCTTGTTGTAATGCCGTTTAAAGCCAGAAATCCTGAATTATTTATTAACAAAAGAAAAATATATATTCAGTGCTACTGCATACCTATACTGCCTTGTTAATGTGAATTTAGGACTTTGTCATTTGATTCTGTGTGTGATTCATGGACACATTTACAACTGTGTGTTCAAAGGGATCGTGATCTTCTACCTAATTTGTAAATAACTCTTTTTTTTTTTTCTTTTTTTTTTAAGGGGTGAGTCGAGAAGCCTTTCTGGTGGGGGGAGTAATCTGGGGTGTGACTAGAGGCAGTGGAAGGCCAAAGTGACCAACCAGGTGAGGATCACAGGTGCTGACATTTGTAAACTGTCATGGATACAGCCCTTGGGTCTCCAAGACAACGGGTCAAGGTGTATGGAGATAAGGTTGCTCTGGAGTCTGTGGGTGCCAAGACCAGGGAGCTGAGGTCCCTGGCAGGGCCTGCAGCTGCCCAGGGTGCCGCTAGCTGCAGGCAAGATCACTGAGAGCGAGAAAAGATCCAATTCTAGTGCCGGGCGGACAAGAGCAGAGGCAGCAACAAGGAATCCTGGTTCGGCCCTTGATGGAGTGACGGGGCCCCGTGCCTCGGTGTCCCCTTCCGTGGAGCAGGGTCGGGAGCTCTGCTCCCTAGGCGCGGGGAGCACGTCTGCATTTAGCACAGCCCTGGGCCCATGTTCCCGTCGCTCCATCCATGAGCCCGCGGTCAGAAAGGCGGAGGCGCTCAGGAAAGAGCTCTGCTCCGCGGGCCGCCGCTCCTCCAGTCCCCGAAGTCCGCGCTGCCCCTGCTGTGCAATGTTGACACTCTGGGGGTAGAGCTAGTCCGGGGGGTGGTCACACCGGGCAGGAGGTGCGTCCAGGGAAGTGGTCTCCCCCGGCAGGGGTCCGCATCCAGGGGGCGGTCACCCTGGGCGGGAGCCGGGGTCCCATCCCGGAGGTCCGCGGCACTTCAGCCGAAGGAAGCTGAATACAGGGGCGTGGACGTCGTGCCGGAGGTCGGGGATCCAGGACGTCCCCGCCCCCCGCGCCGCACCCCGGGGGGCGTGGGGGAGCGAGCACCCGATTTACCGGGGGAGGAACGCTCGGCACCTGACTCCCCTCTCTTTTGGCGTTTGTCTTAATAAAACAATGCTAATATGACTGCACTAATTTTGATGATACAATGAATATTCTGACTACTATTTCTTATTGATAATGAGACAGGCACTGTTTTTCTCTTCACTTATGTAATTTAATCCTCTGTATAACGCTCTGCAATATGCAAAGACAAGATTTAAACCAATGGCCATGTTTTAGAATCTGTGATTCTTATTATGTTCCATTGCTTTATTCATTCATACACAAATCATGCCATATCATATTTAATTCCCATTTATATTACAAATATATGTTCAATGCTTTGCCCAGGTAGGCAACATGCATATGACAAAAGTCTGATTCCAAATATGTTCCCCTAAAACCACATTATCTTAGTTTGGAATATTTTAATTCAGGAAGGCTGGGAAAAGCAGGAGGTGAAGAAGAATTGTTAGTAGTAGAGCTGCCAGTGGAAAGCATGAATGAATACCAGGAAGGGAAAACATGATAAAAGAGTAAACGATGGGATTGTAATGAAAAGATAGCTAACACTGCCTGTATTTTTATGTATCCTCATATGATTTAGGCCTGGAGCTGGATTTTTGCGGCAGCCAAAGCCAGTTTTTTCTCAAGGTGTAATTATTGTCAGTTTTACTTTGTGCACAGCAATACGTACGTGCGTGCTTATATGTTTTTGTGTATGTATTGTTGGATGTTTTCAGCCATTAAACCCTTTGTATTTTCCCCTTTATTGAAGAAAATTTATATTTCTTTTCAATTTGCCTGTGTTGTCATAACTTCCTAATGTGGCCAATGGAAATCATCTAGACCTGGAAAATATAAAGCCAATTCCAGACATGGCTAATACTTGAGCCAAGAGTAAGTAAAAAATTATCATCCCTAGATGGTCTCCATGACATTACTTGCAAAGTTCCAAATTTCTGTGGAGTAAAATGATTGAAATGGAATAATTTATTGTGTTTGAAGGTGGAGGTATCTATCTGAAAAGGAGAGAAAATGTGGGGCTTATGATATGAAATAGAGTGAATACTCAATGATGACAGGTATTTTTTGTCTATTTTCTTCATTAATGTAGTCTTAAGGAACAGAACATCACTTGGCTCCCAGTAGGTTCTCAATAAATAATGGCTGACAAAATATTAAAAAGTATTTAAATACTTAAATATTAAATTGAAAAGTGATAAGGAAAAAGGTGAGAAATTTGGCAATTCAGTTTAGACATGAAAATGTTGAGTCAAAGTTTAAAAGTCAAATGAGAACACCAGATGGACTCCATTCCTGAACACCACTGGGAAATTGGGGAAGGGCTGCAGAAACAGGTAGAATAGACTTTTTTAAGCTTTGCTTCTATCTGGCATGGAATTATTTTTGTGATTAAAACCATAAAATACTGTGTATTGAGGAGAGGTGAGAGTTATAGACATTGAATGCACTGATTCAAGTTTTCACCTTTATTTTAATCAAAAGCAGGAAGATATTAAAATTTCATCTGAAGTTTTTCCCATCAAAACATGCAAATTACCCTTTCAGTCTTTAACTAGACTGAGATATAGTACCTAACAGGTACTATAAAACCTTTATAATATAAAACTTTAAAATGTTTTATGACTCTTCTATATAAGTAACAACTAAACTTTTAAAATGTAAGGCACTTTCTGCAAATTATTTTAAAATTTCCAACTTGGTAAAAGTGAAGGCAGAGCCCTTGTTCAAAAGTCATTATTCTCATAAACCACTTAGTTGTTTTTGCATAATTTTATTTCTGTCAGTTCATATTTATTTCAGATTGAGTTTGCTATTATTACTCTAGATGAATGGATTGATGGATGGATGGACAGTTGGATGATAGGTATGGAAAATTAATTTATGCTGTTTCTTATTGTGAAATGGGAACATTTATTTTAAATTATTTTTATGAGTTTTCTATGTTTATTTCCCTAAGTACTTGATATTTTCATAGTTGACCAAGGGCATCCATCTGCCAGTTTAGATGGAATGAGAAAGTGAGGTGAGGAGAAAATAAATATGTAGAAATACAGAACATAGGTAATATTCAGTTTCTCATGTGCAAAATAAGATTATTTAAGTAGGAATAACCTTGCAAACCAGAACTTTTCTTTAAAAGAGTAAGATATTGATATATGTACACCTATGGGTACCTCCAATCTTCCTTCCTTTCCTAAAATTTTATCGTGGTAAGAACACTTAGCATGAGATCGATTTCTTAACAAACTTTTCAGTGTACTATATGTTCTTGCTGACTATAAGTACGATGTTACACAGCAGATCTCTAGAACTTATTCATCTTGCTTGACTGAAACTTTGTGCCCCTAAAGTAGTAACTCCTCATTTCCCCCTTCCCACCAGGCTCTGGCAACCACCATTCCACTATTTGATTCTATGAATCTGACATTTTAGATATCTCATATAAGTATCAAGCAGTATTTGCCTTTGACTGACTTATTTCACTTAGGATAATATCCTCAAGGTTCATCCATATTGTTGCATTTTGCAAAATTTCTTTGTTTTTTAAGGCTGAAAATTATTCCATTGTGTGCATATGTTACATTTTCTTTATCCATTTATCAGTCAATGTCCTTTTAGATTCTTCTACATCTTGGCTATTGTGAATAGTGCTGCAATGAACAAAGGAGTGTTAACATCTCCGTGAGGTCCTGATTTCAATTCTTTTGGATAAACACTCAGAAGTGGGACTGATGGATAGTATGGTAGTCTAGTTTTAATATCCTGAGGAATCTCCACACTGTTTTCCACAGTATCTGCACCATTTTGCATTCTCACCAACAGTGTGTAAGAAATTTAAATTTCTCCATATTCTTGCCAACTCTTGTTACTTTTAGTTTTTTGGGTTTTTTTTGATAATAGCCATCTTGGCAGATATGAAGTGATATGATGGTTTTGATTTGCATTTTCCTGATGATTAGTGATTTTGAGCACCTTTTCATATATATGTTGTCTATTTGTATGTCTTCTTTGTAGAAGTATCTAGTCAAATCTTTAATCCATTTTTAATTGGCTTGTTAGTTTTTTCTTATTTAGTTTTAGGAGTTATTTGAATATTTTGGATATTAACCTCTTATCAGATATATGGTTCTCAAATATTTTCTGACATTTCATAGGTTGGCTTTTCACTCTATTGACTTTTTCTTTTGCTGTGCAGAGGTTTTTACTTTCATGTAGTGTCACTTTATTTTTATTTTAGTTGACTATGCTTTAGTGTTATATCCAAAAAAAAAAAAAAAAATCATTGCCCAGACCAATGTCAAGAAGCTTTTTTCCCAATGTTTTCTCCTAGGAGTTTTACAAGGACAGGTCTTACATTTAAGTCTTTAATCTATGTCAACTTGATTTTTTGTGTTTGGTATAAGGGTCAAATTTCATTTTTTTGCATGAGGATAGCCAATTTTTCAACACCATTTGTTGAAGAGACTGTCTTTTCCTCATAGTGTGTTCTTGGAACTCTTGTAGAAGGTCAACTGTATATTCATGGATTTATTTTTATGCTTTCTATTCTGTTCCAGTGGCCTATATTTCTATATTTATCCAGGCAGCATACTGTTTTTTATTATTGTAGCTTTGTAATATATTTGAAATTAGGAAGTATGAGGCCTCCAGATTTGTTCTTCTTTCTCAAGATTGCTCTGGTTATTTTATGTCTCTTGTGGTTTCATATGAATTTTAGAATTGTTTTCTCTGTCTCTATAGAAATGTCATTGGGATTTTGATCATGATTATACTGAATCTTTACATTGTTTTGGGTAGTATGAATATTTTAATAGTATTAAGTCTCCCAATTCATGAACACAAGATGTCTTTTCAGCTGTTTGTAGTTCATCAATATTTTGTAGTTTTCAATATATAAGTTTTCATATCCTTAGTTAAGTTTATTTCTAGGTATTTTTTTATTTTTGGTGCTATTGTATATGGTATTGTTTTCCTAATTTCCTTTTCAGATATTTCTTGTTAGTATATAGAAACAACTGAATTTTACATGTTTACTGCAACTTTACTATATTCATTTTTTTAATTCTAGTATTTTTTTCCTGCAGCAGAAAACTACACCATCTGATTCTTGGAGTAAGCCATTAATCCTGGGTATTCCGCACCTTAGTAATTGTCTAAACTTAGATGTAAGCCAGAGTTCAGGGGCATGTGGGGAGAAGAGAAGCCTGACTAAAATTTGTTCCAGCCAATTCAGTGGGTAATGGGCAATTGTAAGCATCAGCATAAACCCTAGGTTTTATAGATAGAAAGATAAGTAGATAGATAGATGATAGCTGATTGATAGAGGAAATAAATATAGATATCAGCATATACATGTAAGTACCTGGGTGTATATTTTCTAGCTCTGTCAACTGATAGTGCCAAGAAGCAGAGACACTTCAAAAGCAGTGAACATATGTAGCACTCAAATTTCGGTTTCTAACTATTATGTTCAGTAAAAGGAACTAGGGCTCTTTGGAGAAATGGCTGATTCCATGGCTATGGCAAATAAAACCATTAAGATAAATCTGGAAATACTTGTGGTGCTTGCAAGTAAAATTACTCAAAACATGTTGGCTCCATACTGAAAAGCCAACTTAAAGAAGCTCCCAATAACCAAATCTGAGACAATTAAAGCAAAAAAATAAATAATGACAGTGATGAGTTATACGTTATATTAAAATAAATACCCATAATGCACACTGGTATAAATGATTGAATAAGCAAATAAATGAGAAATTATTCCATATAATTGAATTCCAACTCATCATTATAAAGGAAATATTGAAAATATAGATATCACCATTAATCAAAACCTACAGTAATAATTAATGTAGACAAGTATCATCAACAGATACTAAAATTTAAGGGCAAATGTATAGTGAGAAGTAGGACATTTACATAGTCTTAAATTACCTCACCACCTGTTAATTACTCACCATAAAGTGTAAAATAATAGCTTTATTGGGGAGAAACTTAGCAAACACAACCCTAACCATATTCAGACACATCACTAATTTTTCATTCTTTTTCAGTGTAATAAATATCTATTTCCTTATATTTCATAAAACCTTAGTAATATAATTCTGCCTTTATTCACCATTCAAATTTGCTTATAAGTGTTTTTACTCTTAAAAACAAGATTAAAATAAAGTATTTTCTTTAATTTTGCTTTCAACATTTTCTCTTGTGTTGTTTTCCCCTAGATAAGAATATAATGAACATACATTTTCATAATTTTATTTATTAGCTGTGAGATATTCATAGAATTTTCTCAAAGACAGGCATCTGACCAAACCACCAAATTTTCAAGTGGCAAATGGCAACATATGTTAAAATACTGCTATACTGACTGCTGCTTTAGACAGTTAGGAGAATGGATGCCAGCAGCTTGTCTTTGAGATAAATTGTTAAATATGTATGATTAAAGATGTTAAATATAAAGATGGAAATTTTGTCTTTCAGTTATCATCAAAGACTTAAAGTTCTGGCAATTCTGTCTTTCGTAGAAATACAGGATAAAGAAAAAACATAGTGCTTAAATAATTGCAACTATATGGTTTTATATTTTTATAGATATGATGATATACACAAAGGCAGGAAACATTTCAAAATATTCAAACATATTTCAAAATTCATGTTGACAGGTTGAAATTAATTAGATAATAGCATAATTGGATTTGATAGGATGATGAACAACATAACTTATTTTCTCCTTTACATTGAGAGGAAACATAACTTTCGCTCTAGCCATCTCCCCTATTTTTCACTTGCTACAATGAAAATCACTGCCCACTACCAGTTATAGTTTTATCATGTTGATGTTTGGCTTTGGACAATATTGTTTTTTCTTTGAGAGTAAGTGAGCAAGTTCCTTCATTTGGCCAAGTTAGTAATGTCTTCCTAAGTTATTTCATCAACTTTTAGGAGGTTCTAGTGGGGAAAAAATGTTAAATTGCTTTATATAAAGAAAAATAGACTACAAAACTTCTAGACAAGACTGCTTAGTATGTGTCCACCTCCTTACTACATTTTGAGGGAATGGAAAGTAGGGATTCAGGGAAAACTGCATCTCTTTTTAAGATGAAGGTCAGGAAGATTCCTATGATTTGCAGTTTTCTCAGGGATACACTGAGTATTCTCTGAGCGTAACAAATCTGTCTCCCAAAAGGATTCAAAAGAAGTATCCGGTCCTGGTTCAATGTCTCCCAAGAGTTTTAGCAATGCTCTTTATGGACACACAAATGGAAAAAATAAGGAGTTTCTTCCCCCTCCCCCTACACTTGTATGTATACATAGGCTTTTCTAGTCTTCCTCAGCAGATACAACGTATTTGGTAACCACAGGAAAAAAAAATGAAAATTAAAATGCACACATTAGTTTTATCATTCAGAATCAAGATAGCCTGATGATGGCCTTGGTAAAGACAGTTTGTAAAGTGTCTCGAAGACCTTGAATATTCACATCAATATTTCAAAACTAAGACATGTTGATGTAAGATATAAGAAAAAATTAGCCTTGAATAAATTTAAAAATCATCTCAATAGCTTAAAGGTGTTTAGAAGGAACAACATGCCTTGTTTCAATGTTTTCTTATTTCAAGCTCAGAAGTTTTGCCTGATGATGTGCTGCTTCTCCAAATTACCCATGCTTCTGAGTTGTTTTTACTTACAACAGCCTAATTATATTCAAGAAATTATTTAATTGATTATGATGACTTGACCTTACCCCTAGTATTTTTTCCTATCATTTAAAAGTCAATCCATAGTGTGAGGTATGTTGTTATTGATATGGCAACACTGGACAATCATAATTTTTTAGCACCAGGGAAAATTCTCTGTTTAATTCCTCTCAGGAATATAGAAAACTGCCCAAGGGCAGCAACCTGTCAATCATGACTGTCCTTGTGTCCTCAGAAAGGGTTGTTGAAGTCCTCCTCTAATAAACAAGGAAGACACTCATCAGAAGAGGAAAAAAGACGTGAGAACCATTCCTCACATGACTCACTGAAAAGTTTAAGAGTAAAATAATATTCCTTTCTTGAGATCCTGAATTTCAAGTGGCAAAACATAAGGCCCAAGTTTCATCGATACACAATAAGGCAGGTAAGATATATGACTAGAATAACACAATAATTCTGAGAAGACTCAGGAAGCCTTCCTGATCCAAAGTTCTCATTGAAAGAAATGACCACAGACAGCTTTCTAAGAAATGACCATCGTCACTCAAGCCAGGATGCTGAGTAATGAGAGGAAGACCTAGAGTCTATGGTGTAGCCTAGTAAGATTATTCCATATATTAGAGGCAGACAGATGTGCTCAGATCCTCTTTGTTAGGGAATTTAGTGAAAGAAATAGAGAAGTTAGGAATAGAAACACAGAGAATAAGAGGACCTTAAGCAGAGCCTATTAGGCAATGAGATCAATGAATAAACAGAAGCCATAAATTAGGAGTAAAACAAGAGTAGAAAGAACTTAGCATGATTAGAAGAAAAAGAGGGTAACTGGAAAAAAGAAGCCATGAATACCACTGGGGGAAAGATAAGTGCATTTTTGTCATTGAAAGTCATTGTGACCTGAATGATTTTCCAATTCTCCTTAAGACAGATATAAGGTATGACCCCAGATATGTGTCTTTACATAAGTCTATTAATTTTAGCAATCTGGTGTTCACATCTTGAAATTATTAAGAGACTAATACAAACATACTACAATAATGCCAGAGCATTCATAAGTAAAAGAAAATAAAGTGAAGATAATTAAAAAATGGAAATTTGCTCGGAATTATGCAAAATGTTCCTGAAGTACATATAGCTTCTAATACTGAATGAGACAGTGATCCTGTCAACTGCAAATGTCAAATCTCAACTGAGTGGTTCTCAACTGGGGGTAATTCCCCCCCACTCCCCGAGAAAATTTGGCAATGTTTCAAGATATTTTTAGTTGTCATCAAAGAGATTAGGGAGCTGCTACGGGTGTTAGTGGGTAGAGGCCAGAGATGATACTAAACATCTTACAACGCACAGGACATTACCCACCAAGACAAAAAAATATCCAACCCAAATGTCTATAGTGCCAAGTTTGAGTCTAAATAATGACCTAAACCAAGACAGGCTGGGTCAAAACAGATTAAAACTTCTTAACTTGAACTAATTCTGATTTAACTATTTCAAATCAATTCTTACTCCTTTACCTATATCCTTCTATCATAAATATAACTTATCATCATAACTGAAAACATCAAAAACTAAACTAGTAAACCTCCAAAATGTAATGTCTTGAGTAGTTTTTTTTTTTGAAAAATTCTATCCTTTATGCAAGAACAAGAATATTGTAAGAAGCTTCTTTGAATTGCATTATTGCTATTTCTCTGATGCAAGTACAAGGAGCAGGCTGAAATGGATCCTTTCCAACAACAGGGAAATCGATGAAAGTGATGAATTCCCAGACTCAAGTCTTTCATGATTTTGATAAAGCAAAATGTCCAAAGGTTATTTTCCTATAGCTCTGGTACATCTGAATGTGGATATTTTGGCCTTCTGCAGACTCATTTGATAGCTGAGTCTTTGCATGTAAGTGCTGAATAATAATATATTATAGACACATGATAGTTATGCAGGAATAGATAAATGTTTATCTAGTGTGATTTCAACTTCATAGAGTAAAACCCTTTCTTCTTTGAGAAAGGAAAAAAAAGAAATCATTCAACTGTCATTTTATGATCATTAGAGTCTTTTTTTTAAATTTTAAGTATTTATTTATTTATTTATTTTATGATCATTAGATTCTACCATTAGAAGTGCAAAAATCCTGGAGCAGAACAACCTATTGAAATTTGCTTTTCAAAACTTTTTCATGAAGATTGTATGAACTCATTCTTAATGGGTGGTCATAAAGTAAAGAAAACTAACGTTCACTGAATATTTATATGCTGAATACTGTTCTAGTGTCTTTACATAAATTATACAAAATAATAGCTGTATCATTTATTAGAGAAGTGATCAGGAATAAGTAACAGAATTAAAATGGAATAACTTGGACAAAAGATATTTATTTTTCTAGTATCAAGAATCCTATGGTATGTAATCCAGCTCTAGTATTTGTTAACCAAGTACTGAAAAGTCCATCAAAATATCTTCTTCATAAAATAAAGATAATTACTACTCATTACATAAGACCCTGAAGGCATCTTAGTAGCTACTTAGAGTAGGGAGGCCACAGACAGTATAGTTACAGATTTTTAATGTCTAGTTTAAGATTGCTCTCTCACTGTTGGAATCTGTTTGAGAGTGGGTAAAGCTCGAGTTATAATAGTTTAGAATTAGTGAACACAGGAGGAAAGAATTAAGGGCAACTTCATTTGGACAAGTTTACCCAATAAGTGAAGTCACATTAATTGGAGACATGTAGTTTCTCCTATTTTAATTCAAAAATGTCATCAAGAGTTCAGGTTTCTTTTCCTTTCTCCCTACCATCTTATGACAGTGACATTTATCTTCATAATTTGAGGGTAAGTTGGACATTTTTACACATCACACCCATATCGCAGGAATTAGAAAGATAGAGAAAAGAGAAGGAAAAAAAGGACAAAGTCTAGATCGTACAAGTTGGCCCTTTTAAAAATGTTTTTCAGAAGTCCTACTTTTTGTTTTTTTGATTTTTCCTGTGGTCACAACTAGGTCTCCTGTGTAGCTCTAGCTAAAAGGAAATTGGGAAGGTAAAATGATAGGCTTTACAGCCCCTAAAGCAGAGGAAGGAAGTGAAAAAAGGTAGTGGACTGATCTTGCTGCTAATACACAATGTTGGTTGCAAAACTGGTTTTAGCTGAATAATTTCCTAACTGGCACAGTTATTAATCTTAGTAAGCTATCATATTGAGTCATATCATCTCCTCAGGCACACTGCTGTGTTACTTACATGCATCACTTCATGAAACCTCACTCCAAGCCTATTTAGTAAATAATAGCATTATTCCTTTTACAGATGGTGAGTAACATGCCTAAGGACACAACGAGCTAGTAAATGTCAGAGATAGAACACAGAACAATTTTACCCAAAGC
This sequence comes from Tursiops truncatus, assembly GCF_011762595.2. Lineage (NCBI taxonomy): Eukaryota > Metazoa > Chordata > Mammalia > Artiodactyla > Delphinidae > Tursiops > Tursiops truncatus. The sequence continues at coordinate 11,713,918 of NC_047034.1, read as the reverse complement.
TTGTGCTATTCTCATTATAACCACTGCTTCTTCCAATATAAAGATATAACGTACAACTGCAATGGACATATTAATTGTGATTCATTAATTAGATTAATTAATTATCCTACTCTCAAATAATTTCTCATTATGATAAAAACTTCCTATCATCAGATAAATTAAATTTGTCTAAGTATCCTGAATATTTTCTTTTGCACGATAAAGTCTGTCTTTTTAAAAAATAAATTCCACCTAATGTGAAATAAAATATCATAGTATTTTTTCCTGTACTGAAGTCACTGAAATGCAACTCATGTTCTGAGCCATGTTTCTGTCGGCAACTGCTATCATCCAAGGACATATATTCAAAATAATTTAATAGTTTCATCATATAAGTGCAGATTCAAAAATATTTTTAAAAACTCATCTAAAAACAAGTCACCATGAAATTTTTCATTCTCATACGATATCCCTACAGATGATTATTTTAAATAGCAATCTCAGTAGAACTTCAAGTTCAGTAAAATCATTTTCTCCCACCATGCTGCAAAATTATTTTATGTTTACGTTATAAAATCAACAGAGTCAAAAGTAGAAATACGGTGTTGCCTGTTACTTTTTCTGTGGCTGCTATGAAAACCTAATTTGTCATCCCCTCAGAAAATGGTTAAACCAAAGCCAAGCAATCTAACAGTAACAAAATATCTATTACAGCTGGTGCCTTGCAGAGTTTTTCTTTTTTTTTGCGGTATGTGGACCTCTCACTGCTGTGGCCTCTCCCGCTGCAGAGCACAGGCTCCGGACGCACAGGCCCAGCGGCCATGGCTCACGGGCCCAGCCGCTCCGCGGGATGTCGGATCTTCCCGGACCGGGGCATGAACCCGTGTCCCCTGCATCGGCAGGCGGACTCTCAACCACTGCGCCACCAGGGAAGCCCCAGATTTTTTCTTAAAGCACTGCTTCTTGTGTTGCTGATTGTAACTCAGATTTGAAATTCTGACCTGACCTTATAGATTTGTTGGGGTGATCACCTGGGAGTAGAAACCTTCACTTACATTAGACAAAACACTTAAAAATTAGGTCAAACATTGCTCCCTTACAGAACTGAACTTTTACACTCACAGAGCACACAGTTGCCACAAAACGTGACTTGAAAGACATTTAGAGAAGTCATTTTATCAATATAACCAAAAAAATGCAACCCCCCTTCCCCCAAAAGCATTGATCTGCTTTAATGATGGCCATCCTCAATTATTTCTTTAATATGAAGTATAATGGAGTGCTCTCTAAGTAGGAACTTTCTCCAAAGTAATACATTATTCCATGAGTTACTAATCAATACTTTGTTAAATGAACTATTGTGCATTTGACTGGTTATTTAATCTCTGAGCAGGGACCATAGAGGGTAAAAGTCAGAGCCAATATGTTTGTAGTCTTGTTATCATATCATTACTCTTGTTGTTTATAGACTGTTCTAGAATGATTTAGCTAAGGGAAGAGCTGGCACATTAGGAAGTCTGCCTTGTCCTTGGGGAAATGTGAACAGATAGGCAAGGCATTCTGGCAACTATACTATTTCTTTTCCTTCAATACTAGCATATATGAATAACAACTAGGATTAAAAACAGCCATTAAAAGTATCTTGTTCCCAGAAAGTTCCACAAAACGATCATGAGAAACAGCTAATTTGTTTCCTAAATTTTTGCTTGTTTTTTAATAACTTTTTATTTTATATTGGAGTATAGCCAATTAACAATGTTGTGATAGTTTCAGGTGCACAGCAAAGGGACTCAGCCATACATATACACATATCCATCCTCCCCCAAACTCCCCTCCCATCCAGCCTGCCACATAACATTGAGCTAAATTTTTGCTTTTAAAGTCTAATTCTGATAACTGCTTCTCTTCCTTCCTTCCTCCTTCCTTCCTTCCTTTCTTCTTTCTTTCCTCCCTCCTTCCCTCCCTCCCTTCCTAAATATTTCATTCTAAAGGTCATTAGGTGGGATCCCGAAAGGTGGAGACTACTTGCACTAGAGAGGGTGGCACAGCACAGGAGTTAACAGCCCAAGTGGAGGGAGGAGAATGTCCATCTAGTACGTTAGGAGAGAAAGCAGCCAGCATGGAGTATCAGAGCCAAGAGGATGCTGCCTGCACCTGAGTGTCAAAGTCCAAGCAGGGTGAGCAGACCATCTGCATATGAGGAACTGAAACGGTGACTAGGCATTGGTGACATCCAAGAGGAACTTGTCAAAAAAGCAAATATATTAGGGATAATGGAAGTCACGTTGCTGTCCGTGAAAGAAGACATAGAAAGGGAAAAACTAGAATGATTTCTGTGATGTTGAGTATAAGGGTGATGTTATGGTTTTGAATATACAGTTGTACTTCGGTATCCACAGGGGATGATTCCAGAATCCCTGCTGATTTCAAAGTCAGCAGATGCTCAAGTCCCTTATATAACGCTGTTGTATAGTCAGCCCTCCATGTACGCGGTTCTGCACCCAATTGCACATTCCTGAGGTTGGTTGAATCTGAAAATGGGAACCCCCAGGTACAGAGGGCCAATGGTAGAGAGAGACATAAATATGTGTGGGAGAAGGAGGGAGTAAATATATTCTTTAGCTCAGTCTGCTGAAAGGCTATAAAAGCCTAGGAGCAGCAGTGACCCAATCCTCATGAGGACAACTGGAGTCCATGTCTGATATTTTAGATATCATTATACATCAAAAAGAACCAGGGCTTTTTTGAGAAATTGCTGATTTCAAGGTTGGAACTGTGAAGATATAAGATAAGCCTGGAGTATCTTATTTTAGTAACAAGTAAGGATTTTCTCTAAGAAAGATTAAGGTGTGTTAAAAACAACAGGAAGCCACCTTGAAGGATCTACCACAGGCCATATTGGGGGTAATCTGATCAGCAAAATAAATAAAATAATGTTAGGGGTGGATTATTATAAACAAATAGGAACCCATGATTTTATATTTTTACTAAATTAATTAATTTTTAGAGGAGCAAACCTTTCCTTAAATTGCATGCCAATAGAAGACTGTAGAGGGAACGAAGGAACTAGGTTATCACCATTTGGCAACTATCACATCAATAGTTTACTTATCCAAGAAAGATAAATAGATGTTAAAGTAGTGGGTGAAAGTTTGATGAGCAATGTAGTAGTCTCAATTATCTCCCTACAAAAGCCTTATAAAGACAAAAAAATTGCTGTACCATGGAGAAACCTGGCAGGGAATACTTTAATCAAGGTACCAAGTTTAGCATTATAAGCAACGGGACAAATTGAAATTGTGTCCTGTCTGATAGAATGGAAGAAGAAGTCAGCATCACTTCTGTAATATTCCTACCAAAACTCTATAACCTACATTTTTTTTAACTTTATCAATTTTACTAAAAAAAAAAAAGCTTTAGGGTAGAACTGATGAACAGGTGAGAGGGACTGAGTGGAAGAAGTGTACTTTCCAGACTCATAGATGGGTATCTTATCAGTCAGGGTGCTCTGGAAAAACAGAATCAATATGATATATATCCATGCACATATAGAGAGATTTATTTTAATTAATTGGCTTATGTGATTGTGGGGACTGGTAAGTCTGAAATTTGTAGAGCAGACCAGCAGGCTGGAAACTCATGCAGGATTTCTATGTTGCAGTCTTGAAACAGAATTCCTTCTCTGGATAATCAGTCTTTACTTTTAAGGCCTTCAACTGATTGGATGAGGCCCACCCACATCATGGAGGGTAATCTCATTTTTTTTTCCTCTTTGATCATGTCTAACAGGTTTTTTTGCATTTTATTTATTTTTTTAACATCTTTATTGGAGTATAATTGCTTTACAATGGTGTGTTAGTTTCTGCTTTATAACAAAGTGAATCAGTTATACATATACATATATCCCCATATCTCTTCCCTCTTGCATCTCCCTCCCTCCCACTCTCCCTATAACCTACATTTAAAAAAGAAGACATTTCAGATAAATGTAATCTAGGGGACATCCTATAAAACAATTGGTCTAGGGCTTCCCTGGTGGCGCAGTGGTTGGGAATCTGCCTGCCGATGCAGGGGAGACGGGTTCGTGCCCGGTCTGGGAAGATCCCACATGCCGTGGAGCGGCTGGACCCGTGAGCCATGGCCGCTGAGCCTGCGCGTCCGGAGCCTGTGCTCCGTGACGGGAGAGGCCACAACAGTGAGAGGCCTGCGTACCGCAAAAGAAAAAACAAGAAAAAAGCAATTGGTCTATAATCTTCAAAATGTGAAGGTCAGCAAAGTCAAACAACTGCTCCAGAGTAAAAACCAAACTAAACCACACAACCAAAAACCCCTTAAAGGTTCGTAACGACTAAGTATAAGAGCTGATACTGGCTTGACCCTATTTACTATAAAGGGCATTACTAAGAAAACTCACAAAACCTGGATGGAGTCTTTGGATTAGACTATAGTAATTTACCAGTGCTAATGACCTTATTTAATGGCTGCATTGTGACCAGTATACAGGAGATTGTCCTTATTTGTAGTTGGTACATATCACAGTGTTCAGTTTTGAAGGGGCATCATCTAGGAAACTTACTCTTAAGGAGTTCAAGAACAAAAAGGCTTTTTGTGATTTTCTTTCAATAGCAGAAGGTTGTGGTTGTATCAAAATAAAAAGACCCAAATTTTGGAGAATTGTAATTCTATATAGAACTTGTTCCAATACATTAACTCTGAAAAATTTGACCCACTATTTTCTTTTTTTTTTTTTACATCTTTATTGGAGTATAATTGCTTTACAATAATGTGTTGGTTTCTGCTTTATAACAAAGTGAATCAGTTATACATATATATATGTTCTCATATCTCATCCCTCTTGCATCTCCCTCACTCCCACCCTCCCTATCCCACCCCTCTCGGTGGTCACAAAGCACCGAGCTGATCTCCCTGTGCTATGCGGCTGCTTCCCACTAGCTATCTATTTTACGTTTGGTAGTAACTCTCTATTTTCTATAACAACTTCTCTTGGAAGTCAAGGAGAACAAAGTTATTCGAAAGTGATTGTATGATAATTGTGTCTTTAAGAACCTAAGCGTAGTTGCAGAAAGCTTTGAAGGAGTTCTCACTTAAAAATAATGTGTATTTCTAAATTACTCTAATGTTATACCTACCAATTACCTGTATAGCTTCTAAAATTAGTTTATTTTCCCATTACTCCTTTTCTTTTCTTGGCTGAAATTCATGTTTCCATATCTCTTTAGGCTGTTTAAAGAGAAGTATGGTTCTTTGGATTCTCTTTCAAATTATTTCTCTGCAACCTCATGGGGGCAAGAGGCTAAATTTGCTTACAGAAATTTCAACGTAGTTAGTAGCTCAAATTGTAGAAAATAAGATAAAACACACACAAAGATTATTTTCTAGGTAAGAGAAAAGCAATTGATATAATGTGCTAAGTAATTAAAACTGCTGAGAATCTAAGTAAAAAATAAAGTTTTAATTATTCAAAATAAATTGTAGCCCATCCAATTATTAGCACCTGTATGACCTTAAATAATTCAAGATTGGATCTAAGAGAAATGTATAGAATTGTATATTTCTATCATTATATTTCCTGATAGAAATATAATGTGTCGTCTATGTATTATATTGCCTTCTTACTAGAGTTACTTTAAAATGTGTTTTTGAGGTTGAGCGCTACCCTTGTGCAAATTGAAGATTAAAATATTTCACCTTACCATCCATTTTCCCTGTCTCCTAAGAAGCTTATGACAAACATCATATTGTAAAACTCTACTGGAATTAGCTAACTTACAGCTAACAGTTTGCTCCGTTGTATCAAATGACTTATTTTGTGTGCAATATGACAAATACATGATTAATTCTCTTTCTGTATAAGAACTTCTCTGCTTGCGTGGCTTTGAAGGGAAAGGTGTCTTTGAGGATGAACGAGTAAGTTCCGTAGAGACAAATAGTCTTGAGGGCAACAGGTTAACTCACTCAATCTGTAGTGAAGCAGAGCTTCCCTGGAGATGCTCCAAAAAGCAAAGAACCAAAAGTAAGGAAGCTTTTAACTTCTGTGTTCAAATTCAGAAAAGGTCAGTGTTTGCTTTTCGTAATATTTTTAGGTATAAGTAACCTGGAAAAGTAATAGTCATCTTACTATAAGATGTTATATAAATATTTCTAAATTTCAGAAGAGAACCTGGGAAGCATTTGAGGACATGGTTTTCTTACCTGCACTCAAAATATTTTACTATGCAAGAGTCCCCCAAAATAGCTTTAAAGCATGATACTAAAGGAACAAAGTTCTCTAAATCCATTAGCTAGACTTAACAGAGATCTTTGCAGATGAGCATAGCTGTCATGGAATTTATTAGAGTGACACAGAGATGGTGTAAAATTAGATACGCAATATGTCCCTTATGAAAATAAATTCAAAGTTAATGGGGGATTAAAAATGAGAGAATTTCCATAAGGAAGAAATTTACTGTTACCAAAAATGTACAGAGTTTAGAATTGGAGACGTGGTAATAGAATACAGAGGAGTATAACGTGCAAAGTAAGAACACCCTTTTATAGGAGTAGGTAGATACTTACCAGTCAATGTTACAGAAGGCAGTCAACTTGCAGTTACTTTGTTCCTCCAACTCAAAGGGTCCCCAAATTCCACACTGACTATTGAATTTCAGGCACCCCATGTGAGGAGCTGCATCCTCCCCCTGGTATTCTTGTGTTTGGATGTATAGTATTCCCTATTTTGCTTGTTTACTGGTTTAGCGTCAAGTAAAGGAAAAACAACCCCGGAAAGGGTCCATATGCTCCATCTTCCCAGTTCTCAGATTAGGACCACATTTCCTTTTCTGCTTTCACTCATTTAGAATAAAACAGACCAGGCTTTTCAGCAAGTTACCTAATTTCAGGTTTCTCATCTTTAAAATGCCAATGATACGATTTACTTTTCAGAGTAGTTATAGAATTTAAATAAGATAAAAGAAAAAAACATTTTTTAATATTTTAAATTGCAGCAATTATCAGAGTTATAGTTTCTTTCTTTAGTTTTTTATTAGGCAGTAGATGGCCTACCTATATCTGTGATTTATGTGTTCCCAGTGGAAATAAATGAATGGCCATAATACACAATGGCATTGTTAGGATATGTTTTACTTTTCCTTCCAGGCTCCCTTTTACCTATTCCGTCTAAAACTTTTTCACTTCTGGGAACATGACAACTTCCTGTAATGATACTTCTTGCTTTTATTCTCTCTGCAATGACATTTCAAGTTCGTTAGTGGCAGTGGGATAGATTGTTGTCAAAGATGACTGTATGTCATCATTAGTATCATGCTTACTGGGAATAAGATTTTGTTGCTTCTTAATGAAGAGGTGAAATCCATTTCCCCTTCCCTTAAATCTGGACTGGTCTGTGACATGCTTTGGCTGATAGAATATGGAAAAAATGGCACCATGAAGGGCTGATCCTAGGGCTAGTCTTCAAGAGGTCTTTAGGGTTCTACTTTTGACCTTTTAGAGCCATGAGACTACCTTACTGTGAAAAAGTCAGTCTGCCTAATGGTGTGTGAGATCGTGGAGAGAAACCAAAGTGCCCAAGCTGACAGCCAGCACGAACTGGCTGAAAGTGAATGAAACACCCTTGAACTGAGCCCAGTTATTGTGTCAGATGATTCAATACCTTTTATGTGCACAAATTCATTTAATTACCATGTCTTATTGTGTTATAATAATAAAAGGGGTAACTTTACCTAGTACAGTGTCCTGTTCTGAAAGCAATTCACAGTTGCTTTTATTTTCTTACTCAGTACTCAGTTTGTCCTTTTGAAACATGAAATGGTTTTAGAAAAATGTTTTGCATAAGCAAGGAAATCAGGGATGTAAAGTGAGATTAAACCAGGTATTACTCTTGCACCCAAAACATGTGGGATGAAATGATGTACTCATCTATTCCAAGTAGTGAGCCAAAAATATGGCTCCAAGATTTCTTGCACTCAGTTTGAAGAGTGGACCTGGGGTGATATAATGATAAACATATTCAACTAAAAGTAGGGGGAGAAAAAGAATGGCAAATTTCCAAGGATTGTTTCTTTTAATGTTTTCAGTTTAATCTGATTCTGTCATGGTCAATGCACAAAGTGTTTTGGATAATCCTCTGGGAATTTCCTCATTGTGGGATTTGATCCAAAAATAGATTTTAGTATTATTTAATGAGTGTATTGACCACAAATCCTTCAGGCTATGCTCTGTAAATACTCTCCTTTGGATTTTTATCAGAATTGAGAGACAGTGTATTTTTTTTAGAATACATATACTTGGATTGTAGATATTTTTCCTTGTCATTAAATTTATGCCATTATGAGCATCACATTTTAGGAGGGACATTGGAAAAAAAATAGTGTGTGTTCATGGAATACAACCCTGGTAATAAAGAATCAGAAAGTCGAGAGAATCGGAGGGTATAATCCAGGGAATAAATTCAGGAAATATGATCTATTTCTCAAATATTTGATAACCTTTACATAGAGATGCATTAGACTTTGTTGTGTGATCCCAAAAGGTAGAACTTGAAGTTATAACTTGAAGTTGTAAGAAGTTGTATTTCAGCCTGACATAGAAAATAAATTTCTGACACCTTACACTATGCAAATATGATAAGGACTATTTCAGAGTATCTCAGTGATTTACAGACTTTGGCATCCAGAGAGGTATGAGTTTGCAACAAAAAATTTTCACCAATTAAGGCAAAATGGAACAAAAGTGGTGTGTGTGTGTATAATTGTTTATGGTAGCCCATTAATATTTGCCAATTACCTTTTCTGGGAAATGACTGGTCTTATGTTCATCTTAATTATTTTGTTTTAAAAATGTCCATTTTTAAATAATTTATAATGATGTTATTTTTGATGACTTGATTTTTTCTTTGGTGTAAAAAATTAATCTTGAAATCAAAATCTACAACCTCTGTAGTAGATAATGATTTAGTGGTGATGTTCATGAAGGAATTCAAGCAAACAATAATTAGGCTGTCCAGTGGTTAGGATTCCGTGCTTTCACTGTCAAGGGCCCGGGATCAATCCCTGGTCAGGGAACTAAGATCCCACAAGCCATGTGGCACTGCCTAAATTTAAAATTAAAAAAAAAAAATCAGTCTATGGGGTCAGTGTAGTCCAGAAGTTTTGATTCTCTGACTCAAGGCTCACAGCCAGTGGATTTAAGTGATATAGTGACCTTTTGTTCTATCATGATCCTAGATTTGTATTTTTAGTCTTTCAGACAAGGTCTTTGCTTTGTCACTGCACAACATCTCTTTGTTTTAGACTTAGTAGACTCCAAACTCCCTATCATAGATTTCACAACCAGTGGCATGGAAATAAAACAGTATAAATGGAATCAGAATTTTTTTTTTTTTTTTGGAATCAGAATTTTTACAATTGAAGGTAACTCTCACAATGATTTGATTACATAAGGGTTTACATCTTCTAAGAGGAATTTTTATTTCATCTTTCCTAACATAAGAAAAGAGTTGGAACATAAGACGTATGAATCCCTTTTTTTTTTTTTTGCATCTGATAGTAAATTAGTGTCTTAATGACATGCAGTACTTTGGATACTGAACAGATGGCCATATAAATATTGCTATCCATGATAAATAATGTAATAGGAGTAAAAATGTCCAGACATTATCTGATATTAATGCCATTTTCATTATCATTCAGTTATGTTCTCATATTTTCTATATTGTTAATATATCATCAGCTAACATTTGTTTTTCCCCATAACCATTATATAACTATTTAAAATTTAACACGAAATAGAATTGAAATACATAGTTCATTTAGCTTCTAATCTATTTATGGCTGTGTGAGTCCAAGAATTTGATCAGCAAGAGATACTCATATTAATAACTAATGCAAGACTGAAACATAGTGGACATCTGTATTCTAGCAGTAAAGAGAAAGAAAGAACAAAGTAAATTTGCATGTAAAAGGGAAAGCACTAGTGTTAAACAATAGTAATTGACTTGCTTTACAAAAAAAAATCTCTTAGAATCATACTTCATGCTTCTTTCTAAATGATGTGAAATATGTTATATACATATCACGTACCCAATCTCTCTTCTCCCTCAAACAACATAGCTGATACTCCAAGGCATTCTCTTTCCAGCTGAACCCAGATGTAGCTTCACAGCATACCGCACCTTAGTGCTCTGAACAGCCACTACCAATCCATGAGAATTGACACTCCAGTTAAAATCAATTTGCCTTTCTATTTGCTATTCCAAAAAGATCAGTAGAAGCTGGAAATTCATTCTGGAACATGAATATGAATTTAGGAAATAGCCAAAAGCTTGGATAGTAAAATTTCCTGTACAGTACAATAGAATAGGTGATTTTCTGAGGACTAAAATTATCCATTAGCTTAAAGGACATCTAATCTCTGAAGATGAAGGATGTTCTTTTGTTCAGCCTACTACATTCAAAAGCCATTATTGAAAACACTTAAGAAAAGCAAAGCCATTTTTAAACAATCCAAAGCAAAAAATGATAGATTTTCTACAGTAAATAACTTCTCTAGGTTGGGATGCATTAGATGGGTGTTATCTAATGCATGGGTGTTATCTGTGATAGAAAATCAGAACATAACTGCCTTCAGAAAACTTAGAATTTCCCCTTAATGCCAATCACATTTCAGGTACCACTGTAAATCTTATAAACAGTATTCTTCCTCAAGGATCTTACTTTTTAGCTGGGGGAGGGTAAGCAACAAACAAACTAATAAATAAGATGGTCTTACACAGTGAAAAGTGCTCTGATGGAAATTCAACAAAATAATGGAATAGAGAGCAAGAGGGGGTGGGGAGCTGCCACTAAGATGACAGGGAAGTCCTCTCTGCAGAGCTGAAGTCCTGTCATTAAATCAGGACTTCTATTTCTTATTGTATTATTAATATTATCATGGTGTAATGCTTTCATGGAAGAGAATGGAAGAAGAAAAATCCAGAGAAAGAGAAAGAAGTATGTGCAAAAGACATGGAACAGGAATGGCTCAGTTTATGCTTTTGCAAAATAAGGGAGTGATATTAATCAATGTATACAGAGGTTTTCAACAGCCTACAATTTATACAGCATGTTTACTTCAGGTAGAACAAATTCATGATAAAATGGATTACAATGCACTGCATATAGATTACTCCCATGTTTCTATTTTTTCAATATAATTATTCAAACTACTTTCATTAGGGGTAGTTATTGCCTCAGTAAGTAAATGCACATCTTACTTTACTGTCTATCATAACTATCTGTCTTTTCATTGGGACACAAATTTTACTTTCTGCTGAATGTCAGTAGCTCAAACTTGTTTCAGGGTTATTAAGCATCTCAATTATGTAATATTTTAATCAAACAAATTAAAAACATTGGAAAAATTCATAATTACTCTAATTATTGTCTGAAGCAGTGGTCAGCAAACCACCATCTGCAAGCCAAATCTGTTCTGCTGCTTGTTTTGGTAGATAAAGTTTACTTGGACCAAAGCCATTGTCATTCATTTACATTTTGTCTGTGGCTATTATTTTGCTGCAACAGCTAGAGTTGATCAGTTGCAACAGAGACCATATGGCCTGCAATTCTTAAATATTCACTATTTGGCCCTGTACAGAAAAAGTTTCCAAACACCTTGCATGAAGTACTTCAGGAATATTGCAGGGCATTTAAAACACCAAAGTGTTTCATCAAAGCTTTGCGATCATTTTAGTTCTTGAATTATACTGGTTCTTATTTTCATCTACTTCTCTCCTCTAAACTTCATCTGAGCCAAGTCAATTAATTCTGCTTTTAGTTTTGTAGAAATAGGACCCTTTTACATTTAATCTGAAAAAATATTTCCTTTGTTTTCTAGGCCAGACGTTCTACTTGCTTCCTTCACCAACTGGATTAGGTCTTTTTTTTTTTTTTTTTTAACTTCCTTTAGGTTAAGAATACTTCTTTCTTTTTATCCCTCATCTGGAATACTTTTAGGAAATATTACTCAAATTTATAGAGTAGAGTGCCTCTGTAGACTACATTTCTGCTGTCAACATAGAAAAGAAGCCTTGCATAAGTGAAATTTACCTCAATTCTCCTAGCTGGAGGATAGGAAACTTACTGGATTAAGAGAGATCCATCCATCCACGATCAGGAATTGTTGCTGTCCAGCTCATATTGGCAATTTGGGAGGGATTTGTCTCATCAGATAATTTCTGAGAACCAGACAAACAAATACCTATCTTCTTTTTTGTTATTTTAATTTTTTTTAATTGAACTATAATTGATTTACAATGTTGTGCTAGTTTCAGGTGTAAAGCAAAGTGATTCAGTTATATCTATATCTCTCTCTATATATATTATTCTTTTTCAGATTTTTTCCCATTATAGGTTATTACAAGTTATTGAATATAGTTCCCTGTGCTATGCTGCAGGTGCTTGTTTTTTATCTATTTTATGTACAGTAGTGTGCATCTATTACTCCCAAACTCCTAATTTATCCCTCCCCAACCCTTTCCCTTTGACAGCCATAAATTTGTTTTCCGTCTGTGGGTCTGTTTCTATTTTGTCAATAAGTTCACTTGTATCATTTTTTTTAGATTCCACATACAAGTGATATTATACGACATTTTTCTTTCTCTGTCTGACTTACTTCACTTAATATGGTAATCTCTGGGCCCATCCATGTTGCTGCACATGGCATTATTTCATTCTTTTTTATGTCTGAGTAATATTCCATTGTATGTATATGTACCACATATTCTTTATCCATTCACCTGTTGATAGACCCTGAGGTTGCTTCCATGTCTTGGATATTGTAAATAGTGTACAAGTCTTCTTTATGTTCCCATTTGGAACACTACATTAAGAGGTTCCACATTGGGAATCGTGATACTTGGAGACAGTTGTCAGAATGGGGACTAACATCTTGATTTATCACTGCACTTTAACTCTCTTCTTACAGAAGCTGGCCACCTGAAAGGCAGCAGATAAGAGTCAGAATCTTATATTTAAGTCTCAAATGATAGCATTTACAAATGGATGAGTTGGCCTAATCATTTACTCTTTCTTTGTTTAAAGTATTTCTGCCATAGTTGAACTCACTTTACTAATTAATTTTAATAAACTACTACCAACATAATGTCCCATGATAGGCATTTTGTGGGATAAAGCAAAGATCAAGAGAATTCTTGCCACTTATCCTGCCATTTGCAATAACATGGATGGACTTTGAGCACATTACACTAAGCGAGATAAGTCAGACAGAGAAAAACAAGTTCTGTATGATATCATTTACAGGTGGAATTTTAAAGTCAAACTCATGGGCTTCCCTGGTGGCGCGGTGGTTGAGAGTCCGCCTGCCGATGCAGGGGACACGGGTTCGTGACCCGGTCGGGGAAGATCCCACATGCCGCGGAGCGGCTGGGCCCGTGAGCCATGGCCGCTGAGCCTGCGCGTCTGGAGCCTGTGCCCCGCAGTGGGAGAGGCCACAACAGTGAGAGGCCCGCGTACCACAAAAAAAAAAAAAAAAAGAAAAAGTCAAACTCATAATAAACGAGTAAAGTGGTGGTTACCAGGGTCTGGGAAGTGGAGGGATAAGACTGATGTTGTTTAGGGTCCAAACTTGCAATGAGTAGTAACTAAGCCATAGAGATCTAATGCAGAGTATAATGAATATAGACAATATTGTACTATAATTATGTAATGTGATAAATATCACTAGAAAGGCAATCATATTACAATATATAATCTATCAAAGTAACATGTTGTACACTTTAAATTTATGGAATGTTATATGTCATATATATTCAATTAAGCAAAGGGAATCCTTGTCACCAAAGAAATAACATGCTAATACTAATTGTTTTGCAAGATATTTAAAAAAATATTGACAATATTATAGGTGCTTCAAATCAGGTGCATGCAAAAACGATAAATGTTCAGTGAAAGGACTATCACTTCTACTTGGTGAAAAGTTTATAGAATCTGTGCTGGGTCTTATAAACTTAAGATTTCAATGGTAAATGATAATAGAATACAAAATATTTCAGGCTTATAATTACTTTATTTTTATTGGAGTATAATTGCTTTACAATGTTGTTTTAGTTTCTGCTGTACAGTGAAATGATTCAGCTATATGTATACGTCCTCCCTCTTGGACCTCCCATGCCCTCCCAGACCACCCACCTAGGTCATCACAGAGCACCGAGCTAAGCACCCTGTGCTATAGCGCAGCATCCCACTAGCTATCCATTTTACACATGGTAGTGTATTTATATAAAAATTAATCTCTCATTTCATCCCACCCTTCCTTTCCCCCCTCTATGTCCACACGTCTGTTCTCTACATCTGCTTCTCTATTTGTGCCCTGCAAATATGTTCATCTGTACTATTTTTCTAGATTCCACATATAAGCATTAATATATGGTATTAGTTTTTCTCTTTCTGACTTACTTCACTCTGTATGGCAGACTCTAGGTCCATCCAATCTCTACAAATGACCCAATTTCATTTATTTTTATGGCTGAGTAATATTCCATTATATATATGTACCACCCATTCTTTACCCATTCATCATATTAGGTTGTTTCCATGTCCTGGGTATTGTAAATAGTGCTGCAATGAACATTGGGGTACATGTGTCTTTTTGAATTATGGTTTTCTCAGGGTGTATGCCCAGAAATGGGATTGCTGGGCCATATGGTAGTTCTAATTTTAGTTTTTTGAGGAACCTCCATACTGTTCTCCACAGTGGCTGTATCAATTTACATCCTCACCAACAGTGCAAGAGGGTTCCCTTTTCTCCACACCCTTTCCAGCATTTACTGTTTGTAGATTTTTAGATGATGGCCACTCTGACTGGTGTGAGGTGATACCTCATTGTGGTTTTGATTTACATTTCTCTAATAATTACTGATATTGAGCATCCTTTCATGTGTGTGTTGGCAAGCTGTATATCTTCTTTGGAGAAATGTCTGTTTAGGTCTTCTGCCCATTTTTGGATTAGTTTGCCTGTTTTATTAATATTGAGCTGCATGAGCTGCTTGTAAATATTGGCGATTAATCCTTTGTTGCTTCAATTGCAAATATTTTCTCCCATCCTGAGGGTGGTCTTTTCATCTTGTTTATGTTTTCATTTGCATGCAAACGCTTTTTAATTTCATTAGGTCCCATTTGTTTATTTTTGTTTTTATTTCCATTACTCTAGGAGGTGGGTCAAAAAGGTGGGTCAAAAAAATTCCTTTTTGCCCTTGATGGATTTCCACTCCTGCTCTACCTACAGAATAAATCACAGATGTTTTGATACTAGAGCCCTCCGAAAAGTATCCAGAGCATTTGGAAAATGTTAGCATAATACTACTAATTTGTTTTGCTTCCTGTTAATACCAAGAGCTATGTGATGATTATGGGATGTAAGCTCTAGACTACAACTTGTAAGTGGAGCTTGAGCCATTTAAATTATGCTGCTTCTTTTTGTGCTGCTGTAGTTAAGAAATCCCTAGCATGCCCATTAGAAATCTTTATCTCTGGGGGCTTTCAAATATCATAAAGTGATGTTTAAGTATAGCGTAAAATATTACAATTTGGGAAAATATAACTTTTACGAACATCCAGAAAAAAGATTGCAAATAGACTATTTCATATTTATGGTCTCACTATTAACAAATGACTCCATTTAAACTCAATATTGAAAACAATATATAAGTATATGTTCTCAGAAATTGTGAGAGGACTGAGATGTCACCCTACTTACACAGTATATATATATATATATATATATATATATATATATATATAATCAGGAACATGAACCTGGGTCAGAGTAAAGAACTCTGTTATACTCACAGCACAATCAATAGCCAAAGTAACGTCACAGTGTCTGTTCTCCCATGCCCAACAATCCTGAAGTGCTAAGTTATGAGAGCCAGGCGGAAAAATATCCCACACACATGGTGGGCTCACTCCATCAGTGAGGGTTGGGAAAACACATATTTCCTTCATTTTTAAAGAGGAAAGAGATCATTTTCTCCCCTCCCATTCTGAGAGAGTTGCCGATTGGGGAATGTAACCTTTGGCTCTTGAAGAGATACGAAAAAGTTTAATGGATAGAGGCAATTGTTGGACCATTAGGCTGCAGATATGATCCTCATGGTATGTGAAAAGTAAAGTATTTCTAGGGGAAGTGAAGGTAAACATTCTTTATCTTTATAGGGTTTATAGGGTATACATTTTCATTACTCAGGAAACTGAGACACTGATAAACCAATGAAGATTTATTTTCCCACAATATATAAACCATAAAACTTTGCCTTAATTATATTTATTTATTTATTTATTTGGCTGTGTTGGGTCTTTGTGGCTGCGCGTGGGCTTTCTCTAGTTGTGGTGAGCGGGGGCGACTCTTCATTGCAGTGAGTGGGCTTCTCACTGAGGTGTCTTCTTTTGTTGCAGAGCATAGGCTCTAGGCGCGCGGGCTTCAATAGTTGTGGCACACGGGCTCAGTAGTTGTGGCTTGTGAGCTCTAGAGTGCAGGCTCAGTAGTTGTGGTGCACAAGCTTAGTTGCTCGGAGGCATGTGGGATCTTCCCGGACCAGGGCTCGAACCTGTGTCCCCTGCATTGGCAGGCGTATTCTTAACCACTGCGCCACCAGGGAAGTCCCTGCCTTAATTATTATAATAGCAAATGTCTTCCTTAAATTCTGTAGTAAGTCTCAATATTTTTGTCAGTAAAATTTGATTATTTTAGACATGTATATTTTTATTTTATATGTATGGTATAGGAATTATATGTGTTATATAATTTTTCTTGGTTTAGAATTATATAGTTTACAAAGAGCTTATGGAGGATAAGTTTTATTTTAAACAATGACAAATATAAATTTTAATTTTATCATCACTAATTAATATGAAATTAATAAATTTAACAGATAAAAATAAATTTAAATTCAAGGTTATTGAGCTATTAATTTTATATTTAATTTATTTTAACAGCTTTACTGAGGTATAGTTGATCTTCAAAGAACTGCACATACCTAATATGTACAATTTGATGATTTTGGACATATGCAACCACCCCAGAAAATATATGTACATTTAGATAATCGTTTTGTATGTAGAACATATTCACTTGACGATTTCTTTGGAGAGGAATAAAACAGTGCTCACAATTAGTGGTAGAAGTGAATATTTTATAAAAAGGAATAAATGTGGATATAGAGACAGACAACATAATTGTTTTATTCCAATGCCCCCATTATGGTTATTATGCATGTCATTTCATATCTATATTTAAGCCTGACAATCCATGATGATTATGTTCTATATAAAAAGCATTCCATTTTTCTGCAACATCGGCAGTAGAGTTCACATGATTCTAGCGTCAGCAACTATGGCGTTGGAGTCCTGATTTTCCAGGCTTCCTGATTCTGCAACAGTTTGCACTGGGCAGAGACAGCAATGACTTTTTAGTTTGGTTCTCAGCTGTTGTTTGAGAGCTGTTTTGAATATAGCCAACAGACATTTTTTTAAAAAATATGTGTTCATAATCTTTATGATTCTATGGGCTATATATGGCATTTACTAAATCTCTTCTGATATCACCTAGATTTCATCTTCTTCAACCAAGAACTCTGCATTACAAACACAAGTTTGTATTGCCTGGAAGAGGAGTACAGTGATTTACATTAATTTTGAGAAATGGTATATTTTAGTAAATGTATGGTAAAAATGGAGATATTGTGTAAAATCATTAAAGTGTAATTTTTGTGAAATAACATTTTACTCTCTTATACACTGTGATTCTGGACAGGACACTAAAGTTCTGTCCAACCTTGCAGTGCAATATAGTTTTCATTAGAATTCATACCCTCGATGGAAATACATATTCTAGACAAATACTGTTTTCCTGTTCTAGATAGTGTTTCAAAGGATTATATTGGAAGTCAAGACTCATTTATGTACGTGTTTAAGTTGGAATCTCAATTGATTATTTTAATATAAAATTGATCTAAGCACATCTTTCCTTTCTTCTGCGGGAGAAAATAATCAGAGGACCCAGGCAGTTCATTGAGGTAGCCTGACTCTTGTTATTTCAAAGATTTGACCTAATGTTGTACTTTTCTGTTCAGAGCTGCTTGACAAGCACCTGGGAATCATGTCAAAATACTTGAAGATTACGAGAAAAAAAGAAGATAAAGATTTGAACTTTATCGAGCTGTCCTTTTCTCCTTACACTGGTGAGTACAGTTCAAAGAAATAAGACTAAATCAAGTTATTAAAATATGCCGTTTATTTTTTGAGATTATAGAAATAAATATTCATGGCAAGAAAATAAGTTATTATAGTAAATTTTAAAACCATGTAACACTCCCCCACAAAATTGATCAAACATACCTTAAGGATGATACTTAAAAATATTCACTGTTAATAAAATAGCCCCATACATCTGTCTTTAAAATATAGACATATGTAAAGACATAAATATAAAATATGTTTAGACATATACTTGTTTGATATATATATACATATATATTCTATAATTTAGATTATGAGCATAACATTAAAACCTGTTTAATTATAGCATCATAACTCACTTCATGAAAAAGTATTTCACATTGTTTCATCAAAACATAATTTTATTTAATATTAATTTGTATGAATATAAAAAAATTGATTTAAATAAACATTCTACTACTAGGTATTTTTCTACCTATATTATTTTATATCATTACTAGTTCTTTTTCCTGTTATTTCTTATATTTTGCTATTAAAAACAGCACAGAGATGAGCATTCTTTTATTTAACTATTTACCTGAATTTTAAATTATTTTCTTAGTTCAAATAGCTAGAGTTCATCTATCAAAGGGTCTGTATTTTATAAGAAACCTTGATAAATATTGCAACATTACACTCCAGACTGGTTAAAGTGATTTACTTTGTTAATATTGGGCTATAAAACCAGACATTTTTTTATACTCTCATGAACACTACATGTTATTTTCTAAAACATTTTTTTCATTTGGCAAGATGAAATTGTCATTTAATCTGTGCTATGATGTATATTGGAACAATGAATGTCATTTCATGTATACTATAATGTGTTTCGATAAATAGTAGTTTGGACAAGTCTGTCATATGTTATTGGCCATTGCAATTCTTCTTTTGTGGATTTTATGAACTTTCCCATAGAATAATCAGAGTCCATTTTTTGTTCAAAATTTCCTAAGGCATTAATATCATCTGTCATATCTGTGGAAAAGTCTTAGCAATTTCTTGTTGACATTTTTTTTCACTCACTTGTTATAAAATCGTGATTTACAAATTTAGAAAAAAATTGTAAAATATAATGTAGTTCCTTTGGATTTTTAAAAATTATTTGTTGTATAAGATCCTCCTTAATCCTGAAATGAGACAAATTTTCGATTCACAGTCCTTATTATCTTCTGCTCATATAACGGTGGCTAAGGGTTTACATAACCAGTGATGCTGTTTCTTTACAGTGTTCTAATTAATGACTCCATTTCTCTGAAATTGTTTACTTTTAGTGCTTCTGTTTCCAGTTTTTTGGTTATTTCTTAGCTACAGAAAAGTTAAATGCTACTGTACCCTTAGGACCTTTGTTCATGTGATTTATGATTCCTGATATATATATATATATATATATATATATATATATATAATCCATATATATAATGCATATATATATATGGTTTATATATATTATTTTATGGAAATAGCAGAAATAAACAACTTGAAAGAAGTGCTGTCAATTATGCTACTTTAATTTTTATATCCCCTTTTCATAGTGAAAAGTCTAGAAATTTTTGAATGTATAATAATTGAATCAATCAGTGAATAAACAGCAACTGCTATGATAAAATCATATCAGCTAACTTGCAACTGTCCCATGGTTCTAAAATTTAACCAATCCTATACTAATTTCATGTCAGATTTCCCTGCTTCCTGTGTATACCCAGTTAAATTTTCTTCTACTTATCTTACTGTCTGACGGTAACCACTATCAACAGCAGTGACTGCAAACAAGAGAGATTTACTTGACAAATCTTTTCTATACCCACTTATGTATACTGATAATAATAATTGAATACATAATAAATTGGGAGAAGGGACAGCTCTTTTTAAAGTAGGATTTGAATTAATAAGTGTAGAAGGAATAATACAAATAGAAATCATCTTTAGGTAAACACTAGTATAAATGAGCACTGAGAGTTAGAATCAACAATAGATATATCTTAGTCTCAAGATATCTCCCCATAAGCGACATTCAGCAAAGGGGAAAGTTAAATAACTTTATAATGGAAAAACTTGGAAGACAGCACATTTACCCAGAGATCAAAGTTAACCTCACCAAGAAATTAAATAGACCCCATCCAAACTCTTGATGTGAAGCATGGAGAAAAGTACCACAATACTGCTCTTTTATTCTTGCCTAAAATGCACAAACTCCATCTAATTATGAGAAAACATCAGGCAAATCCTACCTAAGGAGCATTCTACAAAATATCTGGTCAGTATTCTTCAAAAGTGTCAAGATCACAAAATAAAGATTGATGTACTGTCACAGATTACAGGACACTAAAATGACATGACAGCTAAGAACATTGTGGAATCCCAGAATGAATCCTGGACCAGAAAAAGACAGCACTGAGAAACCAGAGAAATTCAAACAAATTCTGTCATTTAATGACAGTGTATCAATGTCAATCTCCAAGTTGCTATAATTGCACAATGGTTGTATAAAAGATTATCATTAAGGGAAGCTTGGTGACAGGTATAAGAGAAATTATTATAATTTAAGTTTTCTATAAGTCAAAATTATTTTAAAGTAAAAAGTTTAAAAATGATTTGATGCATAATGACAATCATATGCAGTACTTTTATAAAATAAATTTATTTACTTATTTATTTTTATTCATTTATTTTTGCCTTTCTCTAGGTGCGACAAGTGGGGGCTACTACTCTTCGTTGCAGTGTGCGGGCTTCTCATTGCGGTGGCTTCCCTGTTGCAGAGCACAGGCTCTAGGTGCGTGGGGTTCAGTAGTTGTGGCTCATGGGCTCCAGAGCACAGTCTCAGTAGTTGTGGTGCACAGGCTTTTTGCTCCGTGTCATGTGGGATCTTCCCGCACCAGGGCTAAAACCCATGTCCCCTGCATTGGTAGGCGGATTCTTAACCACTGCGCCACCAGGGAAGTCCCATAGGTAGTACTTTTGAGGTTTGCTGTGTTCCATGATTGTTGCAAGTATTTCTTATACATTAATCATTTAATCTCAAGAACTTTATTAGATGGGTACTATTATTAACTCCACTTAATAACTGAGGAAATAGGTACAAAGTGATTAAGAAACAGAGCCAGCCACACGAAGCAATACTTCAGACAAAGGTAGGCAGTTGATCGTTCACATCTGTGCTCTTAACTACTCCAGTACATATTGCTAATAATTCATTTTCTTTGTTACTATGCTTAATATGCTGATTCTAATTGAACATGCATACATTTTAAATATTTTTATATTTACCATGTTTTTAATAAACTTTATTTTTAGAGCCATTTTATAGTTACTGAAAAATGTAGAAGATAGTACAGAAAGTTCCCATATGTCCCATAGTCTTCACTATTTTAACATCTTACATTAGTGTCATGTATTTGTCACATTTAAAGATATAATCTTGACATATTATTATTAACTATTATTATTAACTTGATTTGGGTTTCTTAGTTTGACCGTAGTGTCCTCTTTCTAGTACAGGAGAGCACACTGGATTTAGTAGTCATGTCTCCTTAGGTTCCTCTTGGTTATGACTATTTCTCACATCATCCTTGTTTCTGGTGACTGTGGTAGTTTGAGAAGTACTGATCAGGTACAAAATAGAATGTCCCTCAGTTGGGATTTATCTGATTTTTTCCTCATGATGAGATTGGGGTTAAAGGGCCAGCATCACATCATATCACGGGCACATATTATAGACATGGGTCATCATTGTAGAGACTGACTTGATGACCTGAGAGAGTTTTGTCAGATTTCTCTCCCATAAAGTTGCTCTCCCTCCCCCTCCCTTTTTACACTCTACTTTGTGGAAATGAGTTGTTATGCACAGTTTACACTTAAGGAGTGGGGAGTCATGCTTCATCTCCCTGAGGGCAGAGCATCTCTGTAAATTATTTAGAATTTTTTCTGCACATGAGATTTGACTCTTCTCCACCATTTATTTATTTATTCATCTATCTTTATCAGTATGTATTCACTGGTATATGTATATTTATATTACAATTTGTGTTATAGTTCAGTATTTCTTTTTTGTTGTTGTTGCCAAAATTGTTCCAGGTTTGGTCATTGGGACTTCTTTGAGTTTGCTCCTGTGTCCTTTTAACATACCTTCATCATTGTGGGAGTTGTTTGTTTGTTTTTATTTTTTCTTGTTTTGTTTAAGTACTTAACTTTCTTCCAGGCCACAGGCTCATCTTGTATATTTTCTGCCTTAGTCTTAGAATCAGCCACTTCTCAGAGCCCTGGTTCCTTTTATTGAAGAATGGTATCAGAAACTACTATCTGGGGTCTAAGTTTGGTCAATGCTACTAGTGGGTTGTTAATTCTAAATGTCAGCCTACAGAGAAAGAAAATATAGGTGGGACATAATAACACATGTACACAAACACATATATATATAAACATTTAATCTGTAAACATCTGTGTCTATATTAAGCTAAACATGAGTTTATACTGATGTCTCCAGCTCTAATCCAGGACCATATGCACCATTCTAAACTTCTTCCCTGGCTTATCTGTAACTTCGCACTTCAACAGTGAGAAACCAGGCTCCCACCACTTGACATCAATTTATATAACTGTTAAATTCCAGTGTACATGGTTAGCAGTTACAGCATTATTAACTCATACCCTTGTGGGAAATAATTTATTATTTTAACTTTGCTGAAACTTCTCCTTATGTAGAGTCACATATTCAGCATTTTAAGTTGGTGTGATGGTAGGACAGTGGTTAAGGAGAATTCTATAATCTTATCATTGTCTCACTTTTTAAGCCAGTCTGTGTCCCTAGACTGTGACCTTCACATGTGTTCCTTAGCTTCTCCCCCAAACCAGGCAAGACAAGCAGACTAGAGGGGACTAGGGTCAGAGAAATACATTTCTCACAGGCGAGATAATTTTCCGGTAAATTCTTTGCCCTTAGAGAGTAGGTCTTTGTTAGAAGAATGCTCTGGGCATACTTCATAATTGTTACTTTTTCCCTGTTCCTGCCATGAGGGGAGATTTCTTTTCTTGGCTCTCTACTGTGAGAACCTAGAAGAGTTCCTGCAGGTAAAACCCATTGAGATCCGTGAGGCAATTTAAGATCATGGAGTTCAGGAGTTTCCTACTCTTAAGGTAGTCCACACTCAAGCTGCAGGTTTTCTTCAAAAATCATCATTTAAGCGATCCTACCAGTTTAGTTCATCAGTGGCTTCTACTGTACAACACAGATCTCAGTTGTGACTTTCTGGATTTACCTGTGTCTCCAGATTTCAGTGTGGCTGTTCGTCCTGGAACCTCAGTTTTGTAATGACTCCAAGAAAGTCATTGATTTTCAGCTTGTTCAGCTTCTTTCTTGCGTGATGACATCTATGTTCTTTACATGTCAGAGATGAAACAGAAAATCAGATTTATCATTTTTCTATCATTTTTATGAGCATTTTAATCTTTTTTAACCTTTAACCACCTGTTTTCTCACTATTATATTGAGCAATAAGAAATTAAATTAACATTTTAAACTTCCCGTTATTGTTAAACATACTTAACTTCTTTACTTGCTGTTTTATCTCCACACCAGTACCACATGGTACTTAACTACACGGTGGGAACATATTACATACTCACAAGTGAATAGATGGGGTTTGACACGACATAAGTTTCCTTATCAAAATATCTATTCATATATTACACTTTTTCACTCTGCACAATGAGCTCATCTTCTTATCCATTAAAGGCCTTCTCCTATGGTATGATTGTAAGTTATCTAAAGACAAAGTACTTTGAAAGCAGTAATTGTATAATTGTTAAAGAAATAACTTATTTCTGGTTACTATTTGTTGACACATTTTGACATTTTGAGGTCATTTCTGTGACTGCAGGTCCACTTTGGAGGTCATCATTGTTTTTCTCACATAAAACACAGCTATAATACATCATTAATAATTGTTTATTTCAACTTATGAATAAAATGAAAACATAGGGTCTTATCAATCAAAATGAATGCATACTCCTAGATTTTCACATAAAATTTCCCATATCTTTTGTCATTATCAATTCCACAGCTAATTTGCAAAACTAAAAAAAACCCCACAAATTTATAAAATCTTTCCAAAGGAAATGTTTCCAAAGCCTTCAACCTTCAAGAGATCACATTCTTTTTACTTCCATCTTTCTTTGGTGGTATTTAATTGCAGCAACTTGTACAACTGGCATACACAACTTCGTGAACAAATGCCACCAATTCAAGGGAAGCAAAAATTTATTTGCAGGAGAATGAGGGTCCTATAGAATATATCCTGAATCCTTTGTATCTCCATACCAGTCTACAGAGGGAATGGTGAGTAATTTATTCCATGAATTAGTTAAATAAATAATAGTAAAATTTATCCTCCATTTTTTTCTCTAGTAAAATTCCTGTAACATCATCCTTTTATTCCTAGATTAGAGACTTAAAAATTTTAATATGATAACAAGAGAGAAATGGGTTTAATTTTCAAACCAATTCACTTGTGTTTGATTTCTAGGAAAAAGCATTTTCAAATTAAAAAGGTAGGCAGTGCTATTTGCAAAAGACTCTATCACTCTACTTTTTAACATGGAGATATAGTACCAACTATTCTTTCTTGCATTTTTAAGAATATTATTTAAGGAAGTCTGCATCAATGAAACATCAAATATCAGAAAAAAAAAATTTTATTACCAGGTAAGTAGATCCTACCTTATACCAGTAATTCAATATGAAGTACATTTCAAACACAAAAACATCTAAAATTAACTTATTATTATCTAATACCATTACGCTTTAAATATTGCGTTAAAAAGCTAGTTATTTACATCATTTTTACTTAAATACTTTCTACATGTAATGAAGACTTAATTTAAAATAGACTACTGAGTTTTTCTAAAGAAAAATTTTTAAATCGTTTCTTATTCTGAAAATATAAAATTCTTAAATATTTTTTCATTTTCTCAACATAGAGAGAGGAGCAGTTATAAAAATGAGTAATAAGAGCTTAAAAATAATTTTTAATTGGGAGCTCATTTGATATAAAGAAATTCAGGGAATATGTGAGTTACTGTGTTTGAAGATATTAAAATGTGTAAGAACGGTAAAGTAACTTCTCATCTTGATACATTTAGCAAAACATCTAACAGATGTTAGCAGACTAGCAGTTTCCAATTAGAATTTTTTAAACACACTTAAAGAGGATAATCAGTTCCGTTTTTAATTAGTTAGGAAGCCATTATTTTGGTTGAGTTGGTTTGTTTTGTAAAACTTTAAATGCAAGTCATTTTGTGTTATAGGCTAAAGTGACTCTTGTACCATTAGTAAGTCTGTTCCAATTTTAATGATCTAAAAGGTGTTCTATGCCCAGACTCTGGGGGTTTCCTACTTAGTCTCTCATAGTTCTCTATATCGCCTCACAATCCAAAACCAACCCCTCTCCTGACCCCCAGCGAAGGATGGTTGACCGTTTTGCTTTGAGCCATAGCCCATTTATTTCTTATATTCTGTGTCCTCAAATCCTAGTTTTATTTCCATAAATAATTTGGCTCTACCTAATCCTAACCAATTTTTACCTCTTTAGCTTCAGCTTTGTTGCATATGAGAAATACTAGTTTCCAAATGGTTGCTTTTGAATGCATTTTTTGTTCAATACAGAATGACTTATTTAAAGAGGACTAAATCTTGGCATCCGAGACCCATGTTTACCAAGTAAGAATATTCTGATTCTCAAACTTTTAAAAAAAAACTTTGAAAAACAAAACTTTTCCTTTTCTGATACCTATATATCTATCTATATCTATATCTATAGTTTGTTTTCCTCCATTCCTCTTTCCAAATAGATCTATTTCTACTGCTTTGAAAAATTTTGAAGCAAGTACGTTTGTATAGTGTCTTGAGAAACACGATAGAGAAAAGTTATTTTCTCAAACTGAGTCACTACTCACTGGACAGTTGTGCTCTTTCTTGACTAAAATTCTTCACCCAATTCCCATGGGTATCAGGAGGAGGAGTCTTCTAAAATAACAAGCAATTCTTCTACACCAGCTGGGTGTCCTTCACTTAAACTGATTTCTGGCACTGTCTTTCCAGAGCTAGCATCAGATTCTACAGGTTGATTCTATGGATTGAGGGCTCAGTCTTATGAGACGGCCTCCCCTCCCCCTACACACACTTCAGATGCAAGTTGCAGGCCCAGGTTATCACTTGTGCTTCTGACTGCTGGGCTGTAGATCAGAGGTTCCAACCACCACCTCCTTGGATTCCATTTATTTGCTGGAGCATCTCAAAGAACTCACAGAAATATTTTACTTACTAGATTATGTAGGCATGATTAATTAAATCATTGGCCATTGGTGATTAATTCAATCTCCAGCCCCTCTCTCCTCTGGGGAGGTCAGGGTTGGGGCTGAATCTTCTATTCCTGATTGGTTCCCCTGGCAACTAGCCCCATCCTTGGTGCTTTCCAAAATTCACCTCATTGTCATAAACCCAGTCGTGATGGAAAAGGGTTTGTGAATAACAAGACACTGCTTTCACCTTTATGTCTTTGAAATGATTTCAGGAACTGAGAACAAGAGACCAGATATTATAATAAAAGATACTCCCATTGCTCTTATCATTCAAAAATTCTAAGGGTGTTGGGAACTGTGAGCCAGGAACCATGGATGAAAACCAAATATCAGCCCATGATGGCACCAGAGTAACCTACATAACAAATGTTACTAACTCTTACCTACTATGTTTCCCATATATTTACCTTCCCACAATCTCCTGCCCCAGAAACTCAAAGTCCTTTTCATTTGTCATTTCTCTACAGATTTATTGTTTTTTTTGTTAAGATGAGCCCAAGTTCTAATCACCTGTTTCAGTCCTTTCAGGCTGCTATAACAAAATACCATCGACTGGGTGATTTATAAACAACAGAAATTTATTTCTCACAGTTCTGGAGGCTGAGAAGTCCAAGATCAAGGTGTGGACAGATTACATGTCTAGTGAGAGGCCACTTCCTCATTCATATCTAGCCATCTTTTTTCAGTTTTCACATGGCAAAAGAGGTGAGGAATCTCTCTGGGGTCTTTTAGAAGGAAACTAATCCCATTCATGAACGCTCTGCCCTCATGACTGAATCTCCTCCCTGAGACCTCACTTCCAAATACCATAACCTTGAGGATTAGGTTTGTTTTTTTTTTAACATCTTTATTGGAATATCATTGCTTTACATTGTTGTGTTAGTAACATATGCATTTTGGGAAGGACATAAGCAGTCCATAGAACCACCTTTTTGAGCTACTCATCACTGAGTATGATGCTTATGTTAATAAACTTCTGTGTTGTTTTTTTTTTCTCTTGTTAATTTATCTTTTGTGAGTCTGATTTTTGAAGTCCCAGACAATGAACCAGGATGAATAGAGGGAAAACAATTGTTCCTTCCCTACAATGTTGTTATGTATTATTTCAGTTAATTCTCACTAAAACACAGTATGATAGATATAATTGTCCTCATTGTCTAGATGAGGAAACCAGGGTTGGAAAGGTTAAGAAATTTACCCAAAGATTCACAGTCAGTGAAGGGTAAGTATGCACTGTAAGGGTAAATACAAATACAAAAAAAAAAAAAAAACTCCATTAACAAAAAGACCTGCTTTAAGACCCAGAGAACCATCTTTCTGAAATATAAAGAACCATCTTTTTGAAATATAGCCATCAAAAAAGACAACATCGCTATCTACGTTTCTCTGGAAGAATAGGAGCCTAACTTTTGTGTGTGCCTCGCTCCAAAACTAAAGGTATAACAAAGTTGTTTTTCCTTTGGATTAAGCCAATTAGCTAACACAGGTGATCAATTTTGTTTCCAATTGAACTTAGAATTAGCCGTGTATGACAAATAGTGTTGTCAAGTCCTCTTATGTGAGGACTAGTTATTGTTCATCTTAAAGACACATATGTAATAGTTTGTACCTACTTGGTTATATAAAAGGGTGAGATTTCTGTTTTTGCAATCTCTTAGTGCACTGCCTGTGCTGTGCACTACATTCTAGATTAATGCTTATTCAATAATAAAATTTTTCTTTCTCTTCTACTTTTGAAGAGGATTACTGGGTTGGGAGAAGATTGTTTTTAATTATATTCCCCCAACAGCATTCAGTATTGATGCCGAGAATATTAAACTTTATATAAGCCTTGTGCTTTCAAAAAGCAGGAACTGTTAAGACATATCCTCATTTGTTTGTGTTCTTGGAAAGGGCTGATGAAGAAGAACCACCCCGTATTCTGAAATAAGGCCTGTCTCTATACTTCCTCATGACTTGCCCAACACTCGTGGAGAGCTCCCTTGTTTAGCTGTCTCTATCAAACCCCAGGCTTGCTTCCTTTTCTTTGTCACATTCCTTGTTAATGAACGTTCTCCCTATTGCAACAGCCTGAACAAAATCACCTCCTTAATGGTCCAGTGTATTTTGCATTTAACAATGCTAATCTTTTACCAACACATTGGGCAGTTGTGTTTTGTTGTCATTGTTATAATTTTGACCATCACTTTTTTTTTTTTTTTTTTTGCTTACTGAATATTGTCAATTGGCCTGGCACAGCAGTTTGCTGTCTTTCTCCTTCAGATGTACTGTGTTAACTATTGCATTGCCTCTTGGGCAGATCTAAATAGTGGTCTTCATACTATATGTAATCAACAAGTTTAAACGTTAACCCACCATCTTGACTCTTGTTTTAATCTTGACTCCTTTCTGTTGTGGAAATAAGTGAAGATCATTCAAAGGAGAACAAGCAAAGGTTATTGATTCAGAGCTTGCCATAGCAAGAATCAGTCACACCTTGTTTTTGGCAGAGACTCAAAGCACATAGAGGAGTGTGAAAGCTTTAAAAATGGAACACAGGGAGGGCTCAGATATGCCCTTACTGGAGGCTGTTGGCTTTGGAAAGCTGAGGAAAGATAACTGGAAGCGGAGTTTCCTATCTGTTTTCTTTAGAGGAGTATTTTTGTCTTTCTCCTGTTGGTTCTAAGTTTGGAGAGAGTGTAGGGAATCTGTCAGTTATTGATCGAATACTGACAATTTGGGGCCAACTGCTACAGAGATTGTGGTTTGGCTTCTGGCACGGGTTGCTGAAGATTGTAGGTCAAGTTTCTATTTTTATATATGATCTGACCATTGCCTGTTCGTATGTTGTCTCTCACCATTAATGTCATTGCCATTCTTCCTGTCACCCAGGACCAAAACAGTAGAGTCTTCTAAATATTTTTGGTATCATATTCATATTGTCAATTTTACCTTTTTAAATCTTTCATATTTATCAATTATATAGTTCTGAACTACAAAATATGAATCCTCCATACTTTTCCCATTGCCACACCTTTGATTCAGGTCTTTGATTTCTTCATTTAGAAAATGCTCCAGTGTTCTCACGGGTCACTCTGCCTTTAGTGATTTCTCTCAGCATCCTGTG
Source organism: Tursiops truncatus (assembly GCF_011762595.2). Taxonomy (NCBI): domain Eukaryota; kingdom Metazoa; phylum Chordata; class Mammalia; order Artiodactyla; family Delphinidae; genus Tursiops; species Tursiops truncatus. The sequence continues at coordinate 11,684,194 of NC_047034.1, read as the reverse complement.
TTTCTACACAGCTGTTAAATGAATAAAATTTAATTTTGTTTAAGTTCTCCTCCTCCGCCCCCCACCTCAGGGTCCCTCTTCCTTCTTCTTGTGGCATAACTGTCAACTCTGTGCAGACTCAGCCCGGCTGCCTTCCTTGTACATATCAAAAAAAAATCAGTAAATAACATTTATTGAATGAATAATACTGAAAAAAAAGAATTAACCCAACATAATCCCCCTTTTGCTTTCTCCACAAATCAACCATTTTTGTCATATTCAAAGCTTTGAGTTAATAAAATGTGAGTGGATTTGAAATTTTAAGTTTTGAAATGATATAAATGTTTCCCTAAGATTTACCTTTTCCTCAACTTACTGACAGTTACATTTTTAGATGCAAATAATGCCAGATAAAAAAAAAATGTTCTAGCTAAATGGTCAAGTAACCCTGGTGGACAATAATTACAATAATGCTATCAACAACTGTGTCCCTTTGCTGGGAGTCCTGGAGGCCAAGGTGGTCATTCTAAAGCATTTCTCCAGGGCTGCCAGTCAGTCATCCCAATGTCATGATTGAAAGTAAGAGTCCCGTTATTATCATGGCAAAGAAAGGGCAGCTGCCATGCTGTCTCTATTTAGTAGCACCCCAGGAGCACTGCCCTCACCTCAGCAAGGTTTCATTTAGCAAATTACACTTGTAGTGAACTGGATCCTATCACAAGATTATCTCTTTCTTACCCCCTTCTTTTATTTTTTTTTTAAATTCAATAGTACACCTTCAAAATACCTGTTACAACTTACAATGTAAGTTACAGAGCATGCTCAACCATTTTACAAATTCTGTAACATTTAAGTATTGATTTCAAGCTAGAAGTAAAATGTGTTTATTAACATCTTCAGGAAAAAAAATAAAATAAAATAAAATAAAATAAAAAACCAAAAAAAAACATCTTCAGGGCTTCCCTGGTGGCGCAGTGGTTAAGAGTCCGCCTGCCAATGCAGGGAACACGGGTTCGTGCCCCAGTCTGGGAAGATCCCACATGCCGCGGAGCGGCTGGGCCCGTGGGCCATGGCCGCTGAGCCTGCGCGTCCAGAGCCTGTGCTCCGCAACGGGAGAGGCCACAACAGTGAGAGGCCCGCGTACCGCCAAAAAAAAAAAAAAAAAAAAAAAAACTTCAAATAAGACTACCCCTATAGAATAATTAAATAATTATATGCAGATCAATTAAGAAAAAATGTCTGCTGAAATCATTTTTGCACTCTTTTCTATAAATAAATTGAGGTAAGCCAGAGGAAATTCTCCCATTGGATTTTACATTTAGTCAGAGCAGGAATTATATTTCCTCCTCATCTTGCATTCTATGAACACCTACCATAATTCTCTGAAAATAGCAGATATGGCAACAAGTAATTTTTAATCAAGTTTAATTAATATATATATTTATATATATATTAATATATATAATATATTTTTTTATATTATAAAATATAACTCTCAGTGCTGTGAATCTTTGTGTGACACACATGAGAGCTCAAAGAAATTACTGAAGGCCCAGTAATCTGAATGCTAGCAACTTTATAACTCTAAATACTTACCAATGTCACTTTAAGATTTAATCCCAGCACAACATTTTGCATGGGTGGTGGGGAGAGATATTCTATGTACATGATTAGTAATACTAAATACTGTCAAGATATCAGTTCTTCCAAAATTGATCTGTAGATTTAACACAAACCCAATCAAAATGTCAGTAAATTATTTTGTGGCTATTGACAAACTGATTCTAAACTTTAAATGAAAAGGCAAAAAACTCAGCATAACCAAAACAATATTGAAGCAGAGCAAAGGTGGAGGATGAATGCCATCTGCTTTCAACACTTACTATAAATATAAGTAATCGAGACAGTGTGGTATTAACAAAAGAATAGATATATTGATCAATGGAATGAATAGACAGCTTAGAAGTAGACCTACACAAATATAGACCTACACAAAGTAGACCTACATAGAGTCAGTCGGTCTTTGAATAAAGAAGTAAAGGGAATTCAATGGAGAAAGGATAGTCTTCTCAACAACTGGACATCCACATGCCACAAAATGAATCTAGACAGAGATGTTACAACTTTCAGAACAAATAATTCAAAATCGATCACATATCCAAAGTAAAATGCAAAACTAGAAAGCTCCTAGAATATAAGAAAAATTTAGGTGACTCTGGTGAAGATTTTTTAGATATAACACCAAAATCATGATCCATGAAAAAAAAAATTATTAAGTTGGAGTTTGTTCAAATTAAAAACTTTTGCTCTGCCTAAGCCATTGTTAAGATAATAAAAAGACAAGCCACACCCTGAGAGATGATATTTGTAAAGCAGATATCCGTTAAAGGACTAGTATTTAACATGTACCAAGAACACTTTAAAGTCAATGGTAAGAAAATAAATGACCTAATTAAAAAGTGGGCGGTCCAGTGGTTGAGACTGAGCACTTCGAATGTGGGGTGTGGTTTTGATCCCTAGTCGGGGGAACTAAGATCCCACCTGCTGCAGGATACGGCCAAAAAAAAAAGGTGGGCAAAAAAGCTGAACAGACACCTCGTGAAAGAAGATATACAGATAGAAACATATGAAAGGATATTCCACATTGTATTTTATTAGGGAACTGCAAATTAAAACAGCAATGAGATACCATTACACATCTACTAGAAAACATTAACAACAGCAAATGCTGGTGAGGATACAAGGCAACAGGAACTCTCATTCATTGTTGGTGATGATGTAAAATGGTACAGCCACTTTAACAGACGGCTTGGCAGTTTCCTACAAAAATTAAACATTCTCTTACCATATAATTCAGCAATCATGCTCCTTAGTATTTACTTAAAAGAGTTAAAAATCTTTGTCTACACATAACCTGCATACAAATGTTTATAGCAGTTTTAGTCACAATTAATAAAACTTGGAAGCAACTAAAATATCCTTCAAGAGATAGATGGAAAAACAAACTGTGATACCCCCATATAATTGAATATTAGTCAGCATTAAAAGAAATAAGCTATCAAGCCATAAAAAAGACATGGAGAAATCTTAAATGCATATTGCTAAGTGAAAGAAGCCAAACCGAAAAGGCTATGTAGTATGTGTCTCTAACTACATCACCCTGCAAAAGGCAAAACTATGCATACAAAAAAAGATTAGTACTTGATAGAGGATTGAGTGACGGAAGGAGAGGTGAATTGGTGGAGCACAGAGCATTTTTTTTTTTTTTTCGGTACGCTGGCCTCTCACTGCTGTGGCCTCTCCCGTTGCAGAGCACAGGCTCCAGATGTGCAGGCTCAGTGGCCATGGCTCATGGCCCCAATCGCTCCGCGGCATGTGGGATCTTCCCGGACCCGGGGCGAACCCATGTCCCCTGCATCGGCAGGTGGACTCTCAACCACTGCGCCACCAGGGAAGCCGGCACAGAGCATTTTTAAGGAAATGAAAGTATTCTTTTAATACTCTGTTGGTGGATACATGTCATTACACACCTGTCAAAATCCATGGAACTGTACAACACAAAGAGTGAACTATAAACTATGGACTTCAATTAATAAAAATGCATTCATACTGGCTTATCATTTGTCACAAATGTATTACACTAATGCAAGATGTTAGTAATAGGTGAAACTGGGTGGAAGCGGTAATGTATTAAACATAATCTGAGTATGGTAGCGCTCAGTACATTCTATTTGCTTCCATTTATTTATTCAACAAATGTTTTCTGAGCACCTAATATATGTTAGCCTTGTTCTTGTCTGAATTAATAAAAGTTTTTGTCCCCATTGGGTTTAAATTCTCACAGGGGAGAAAGAGACAATAAGCAAAAATTTATTTATAATATATAGTAAATCAGATGGTAGTAAGTGCTGCAAAGAAAAAGAATTATTCAAGGACCTGGGGTGAGAGAAGTGTTGCAATTTGAATTGGGTAGTCAGAAAAGAGCTTCTGAGAAGATAATGTTACAACACATAAGTGATGGAGTGAGCCATACATCTATCTGAGAAAAGAGCTTTGTAACTAGAGGTAAAGACTCTGATGTGGGTAATGATTCCAAGGTATTTGAGGACACACAAGTTGGCCAGTATAGCCAGGAAGTAGTAAACAAATAGAGGAGTCGTAGGAGGTAAAGCCCAACCGATCAGTGCTTATAAAGCAGGATAGTATTTGCTTGAGGGTGTCCCAGCCTCCTGGGTGAGGATCACTGCCAACATGCCAGGAGAGAAGCAACTGTTTGCCTTCTATTGTGAGCTGGAACTGGGAAGAACAGTCCTGCCCTAAGAGACAATCTTATGTTTGATGCTTAGGTTTATAACTCAGTTACATTATATTACATTATATATTTTTTTAAAAATTTAAATGGCTGGATGAGGAATGTAAGATATTTTGGTTACACACAATGTTAATTCTATGTCTGAAGAAACATAAAGTAACTTTTCTCTGATAATATTTTAGTTGTTTAAGATTCCTTAAACGTGTATTTGAATCTGGGCTACATATGTGTGTATATATGTACCTTTGTGAGTACTTAATACCTGTGTCTCATAGGGTCATTAGTGGGTTTCTAATGAATGCAGGTAATAGTTAATGCAATCAACATTGAATATTGTGTCAGCTTTAAAGACCATCGTTATGCCTGAATAACACATTTATTTCTGTACAGCCAAAATTATTTTATTAAAAAATAAAGCGCATTTAAAAAACTAATAACTATTGCTACCTCTTCAGTACACTGTGTTTTTTAAATTCATCATTTTAATTTAAATTTCATCTTCAAATGTATGAACTCACACCTATAAATATTTAAATTAATCTTGTTATTTTAAGAATACTACTCACAACTGAGATAATGCCATCCACATTAAGTTGCCATTACAACACATAATGGTTATTTGAATGTTCTAGAAAGAATGAATCTCACTTTGATAAGAATTAACTACTGAAATATCTGTAATTTAAATATATTATATAACCTCCTACTTAGTTGATAGTTATGACGCAGTAAAACACTATCTATTTCAACCTTAAAAAATGAATAAATGAAAGAAATTATTCCAATAAAAAGCACAAGATACTTTTCAGATATTAGATATCTATTTTCTGTCATGGTATATGTACCCAAATAGCTAGAGTACAAAAAGACACTGATTTCAGAAAAGGTTTGAATTTTCCCAGAAAAAGATGAAAAAATAATCTTGACACATAGATGCAAGCTTGGTGGCACAGAGGATCATATTTCCACTTTAAAAATTAAATAAAACAAGGGTAGGGTATTATATTTTCAGGACTTATTGACTCTTGTAGGCTTGGCTGGCTCTCTGTAAGTGTATACCCCAGTTTTGCCATTTTATTATGATTTTCTCTATTCACACTTTACTTCAGTCAAAAAACTGACCACTACCCACCCAACCATCCAACAAGCAAACCACAACTTATCTGACATAATTCTCTATTTCAAGTCTGTAAATTGAGCCAAATAGTGCTTTTGCTGTTTTCATTAAAGCATTACTATGTTAGATCAAGTTGTCTTTAAACAGCTATAGATTGAACTTCATAAAAAAGAACATCTTCATGATCCCCTTGTTACTGGCATCTCCATGACACCTGTCAGTTGTTAGGAAATCATGAACAGCTTGAAGAAAAATTGTCATAATGAATAAAGATATGCCAAGCCCTCCTGTGATTACATACTCATTGTGTCAAAAAGCTGTGGGATAGAGTTTCTTTTGAGTTCAAACTTTTAATTCCATTTTAATATTTTCCCTATTGTTGTTTGTTTAATTTAAAACAATAAATGAAAGGAATGTGAGTATGAATAGCTCTACCTCCTTTGGTTAAGAGATATTTGAGTTAGAGTCAGCAATACTTTCCTTAGGTATCTTGTAAGAATAAGATATTTAAAAAAATGTGTTTTATCCAATGTAAAGATATCAAATAAATCTCAGAACCTGAATCCTTGGAGAACTGTCAGAAATTTATTTCAGTTTGAACTCCAGAAGCAATAAACAAAGGTTTATGTGAGAAAACAAAATAAAAGTAGAAATAAAATTTGGCCTTCATCCAAATGAGTCCTAGATTGGCCTATAAAGTGAAACCAAAAGGAAATTACACCTTGTCTTGTTGGTTTGACATCACATCAAAACTATTGAGATAATCTATGTTTCATGTGTGTCTTCAAATTTTTGATACTTCTTGATTTCAAAAAGATAATTCAGATGTTGAAAAAAACAACAATACAGTTTTACCCTGGGATTATTTGTATTATAGTAGTCTACAAGTTTTTGTGTGTGTTGGAAACTTGGATGTATTATATTAGTGCAGGAAATTTTAGCTTCAGATTTCTACGTATGTCAAAATAAAGAGTTTTATTTGCACATGATATATTAGGAAAAATAATTAATCTGTACAATTTTTTAGTTCTTATTTTTGATTATTATCCAAATACTATTTATTAGTAAATAGCCTCTATGAAATTTGTATGGGAACTTATTCTGAATGAAAACATTTTTACTGTCAAAATTTTAGAGTTTATATTGTAATATAAATAATCCATTTCAACATTCAAATGTATGGTGCATATATTTCATGATTACCAAAAATGAGATGCATTTATCAAAAACAACCTGTTTGTAATTTTGAACTCAAAATCTGTATTTATAGGACTTCCCTGGTGGCACAGTGGTTGAGAATCCACTTGCCAATGCAGGGGACATGGGTTCGATCCCTGGTCTGGGAAGATCCCACATGCTGTGGAGCAACTAAGCCTATGGGCCACAACTACTGAGCATGTGCTCTAGAGCCTGTGCGCCACAACTACTGAGCCCAAGCAATGCAACTGCTGAAGCCTGCGTGCTCTAGGGCCCTCGTGCCACCATCACTGAGCCCATGTGCTGCAACTACTGAAGCCTGTGCACATAGAGCCCTTGTTTCACAACAAGGGAAGCCACTGCAATGAGAAGCCTGCGTGCCGCGACGAAGGATAGCCTCTGCTCTCTGCAACTAGAGAAAACGCATGCGCAGCAACAAAGGTAAAAAATCCTTTAATCTAAAACAATTTACAAAATGAAAGCACAAATGTAAATTGGTATTGGCAGTCATCGTTCTTAGTTCTTTTCAGCATAACTACTAGTTCATTATGTTCCCTGAAGTTAATTCTAAACAATAATAGATGACATCACTATTTATTCATTACTGAAGTTGGCTACCATTTTTTTCATAATCAGTTTAATGTATTTGAACATTAAATTCAACTACACATAAAAATAATAATTTCATTAAATTATTTTCTCAGGACTCAGTGTGTCTTAAAATCACAGAGGGGAATTGAACATCTAAAACATAAACATGAATTATTACCAATATGTGGAGATATGCTTAATTCAGAATAGGATTTAAATATTAGTTTAACATTATTATTATCCTTGCTCTAGAAAAAGAGAACAGATATCCAAATATTCACTTTTATAAGAAAGGATGACATTTTAAAACAGTTGAATTAAAGAAAGAAAAACAAATAAAAGATAAAAAACTTCATTTTCCATGACATAATTTTTACCATTAAAAAAAAATGACTAAGGTTCTTAAGTCTGAGGTAGCACTTTAAATCACTTAAGTCTAATTACACAGAGAAATTCAACAATATTGTAAGGGAAGTAAAATAATCCCTTCTAAAATGCAATCAAAGTGCATTAAGATGAAGAAAACATATTTTTAAAAGTATCTTTCAAACTGTCAAAGGCATTTTTACTTAAGAGCTTTCTTGTATTCCAAACAGACATTAAGATACACAGTACTCTCCACCCAAAATATCAGGCTTTCCAATGACATGTACCATTTTCTTCCTCTTTTCCATCACTTCAGTCACTGTTTGGAGTGATGTTTATGTATTTTAATGGTCTTAGACTCTTATCTGGATTCTACTATCAAATTTTCAGAAGCATGCAGATAATGTCTCCCTTGACTATCTCTAGGGCATTTCAGAATCCACATATCTAAAATATTTTCTTCTCTTTCAAGTTCAAAATGCCTGATAACTACTAATTTTACCTTAAAATATCTCTGAGCATGACCCACTATTCTTCATTTCTATTATCACCAGTTCTCATTATATCCCACCTCTATTGATTCTGAATATACTGTTTCAATCTTTAGTGTCTCCCCTGTCCAGCGCAAGTTATACTTCCAGATCAATTTCCCAATCCCTGTCCAGCACATGTTATACTTCCAGATCAATTTCCCAAAATTGTTGTTTATCATGTCACTCTCTTGGTCAAGGAAATGCTGTAGATCCCTACTGCTGATCTGTGAAAAAAATCAGTCAAATATCCAAAAATTGCCATTCGATTAGTCTCAGTGTTCCTATCAGTACTCATCCCCTATCATAACTTAACTTATATGAGGCATGACCCAAAGACTAGTCTCTTTTCTATCACTCTTAAATATTTATTATGTTACAGACTAAGCATAGCATAACATTAAGAACACAGACTACAGTTGAGCTTTGCGAGAGCACCTTCTGGAGTTCTTTGGAGACACAGGTGACTTATAATGACGTCAGTAAGAGTTAAGAGAAGTGGCACCACTAAAATAGTGGAGTTGGAGACCCCAGCCTTTAGCCCCCAACAAGGATCAATAGTTAGACAGCTATCCATGAACAAAAATAGTTCTGGGAGAGCTCAGGAATCTACTTAAGAAACTTCAGCAACTCAGTGGAACAAATAACCTGAGAATAACGCACAAAAAGGGAAGAAAGAACAGCTTCATCTCGCCTGCATCACCTCGTTCCCCTGCCCAGCACTGTTCAGGGCCAAGAGGGAAGAACCCAGCTAGAAACAGTTCCTCTCACTTGGAAAGGAAAAGCAGGTTAGGTGACCAGCTTCCCCAGTCTTCTGGGGCTTTGCATGAGGAACCCCCTTTGCTTTTACCCCACACAGAGACTGGCCAAGGTGAGACATGCTACATAGATGGCTAGGAGCAAGGAAGAAGAGAAGAGGCTACCAAATCAGCCACGTAGCTGTAGAAATGACAATTCCCAGTGACCTGCTCTGCAGAGGACCCCAGCAGTTCTTGTCACTGAGAAAACTAACCTCCTCAGGACAGTCGCTGTGGATGACCTACAGATTTCACCCATTTTCACCCCACAGAGATTCAAGTTTGCAGATGACAGCCTCCTGAATCCCTCTTTGTTCCCTCCAGCCCCAGCCCCAGCATGAGCCCAGGATCCGAATTGGCAGACAGCCCCACCCCACCAGCTGTTCACCTGCATGGTGCCCTGCATGATTCCCATCACCAGGGTCCATTACTGTGTGTGCATCCACGGTGACACCCTGCAATCCCAGCCCTGGATGCTGATGGATTTGCTGCCTGTGAGCCCAGATTTGGGTCTATTTCCGCTCACTGGCCTACACTGCTGGGCTCACCTGTTAGCCGTCTAGCCTGAAACCTGTCACAGCAGTACCTCCACTGCTATATGCACCCCCGTGGCAAGACCCTGCAGCTGCAGGAGTGCACCCCGGCAGCTGGGTCCCATGCAGTTGCCAATTCAGGCCCTTGCTGCTGACGCTGCATGTGTATTGTTGGCCTAAAATACATAGACTGCCAGATATTTTTCCAGCGAAGATGGGTTTATTGGGATCAGCAGAGAATTGCAGTTCAGGGTCTGCAACCATGGTAAAAAAGTTCCCCCAAGGCAATGGAGGGGAAAAGAACATTGGAAGGGCTGACATAATCAAAGACAGTCCATGACTTTTCATTGGCTGAGTCCTTGCCAGGAAAGAAGAGCAGTCTTTCTTCTTCCTGTTGAGCTCCGCTACGGTCTCAGCTCTGGAGAGCTCTCCATTCTGTTCTCCCAACTGTTTAACTGAGGTTTCTGTTTAATATTTTCTTACAGTGTCCACAGCCAGTTTCTGCCGTGCACAAGCTCTTTCTTCTTGTCCCCACAGCCAAGTGTGTGCAAACCACAGCTCTACCTACTACGGCTGCCTGCCCTGGTCCCTTGTTGCTGGACCTAGAGGAGCAACTGAGGATCTAAACCATCCTTACAGACAAGTACTTATTGATGTTGTGGACCCCAGCATCTCGAGTGGAAGAAAAATAACACCTCACCCTTTCATCTCAAGCCACCACCAGCTCCTGCACTCGGCGCCCTGCCCCACTAGACCCAAGGTCCGTTCAGGCTCTAGCATGTCCCACATGCGGCGGAAGGTCTTTCCTCATTCAAGTCAGTCCATAAATGCAGATCAAAACCACAATATGTCTTCTCACACCTGTTAGAAGGTCTGTTATCTAAAAGACAAGAGATTTCAAGTGCTGTCGAGGGTGTGGAGAAAAGGACACCTGGGTGCACTGTTGGTGGGAATGTAAATTGGTGCAGCCACTGTGGAAAACAGTATGGAGGTTTCTCAAGAAATCAAGAATCATTTTAAAGTAATACTAAAGCAGTATCTTCTTTTCAATTTAATATCTTCTATTCTGGACATAAGGCAACCCAAAACCCAGTAGGAACATCAGCACAGACAGAGAAAAATCCTGAAGTTCAAGCTCAAAGAATGGCATAAGGATCTCCTGACAGTGACAATAGAGGCATCAAAGAACCACAGGTATTAAAACTCTGAAGAAGGGGAACCTTCCTCTCCAATTGCAGATATGGTCATCCCAGGAGTGCAAACCTCAATTGGTTTTTTTCTCTCTCTGACATCCGGCAGCTTGGCTCTGGACAGGAATGCTACTGCATTCCTTCAATGCAGGTAGTGTGTGACAAAGCAGGTTACATACAACCTGAGCTTTCTGGAAAAAGGACAAAAATGGGGACCTCTGGGGAACCAGTAAGTACCACGGAGATTGCTGAGGAGGAGAAGCTTTGCAAAGTGACCCCATAAAGTTGCTTATAAACTCTTCAGGTCTTATGAATCTGATAGTAAATGCTATCACAAAGATTTTTTTAGAACTGAACTAAAAGGTGTATTGCTGCCAAGATCCCAGACTGACAACTGAGTATCTCACATTCCGGCCATATTCAAATAGCACTGCAAAGACTTTGAAAAAACAGAACTGATATTACAATCAGAACACAGAAAAAGCTGGTCAGGACTTGCAGCCTGAGTCCAAAGGGTTTGACTGTCTGCTAAAACAGAAATAACATACTTCAAAAGATTTAAGTAAGAGCCAGTATTGTATAACGTATTATACAAAAAATCCAGGACATAATCTAAAATTACTTGGAATATAAAGAGTCAGGAAAATTTCATCTAACATGAGAAAAGATCACTAATATTTGTCAACACTGAGATGACATAGATGTTGTAAGTATCCATTAAAGATTTTAAAAGCAACTCCAGGTTTCTCCTGCTTTCGGAAAACAGGATTCCTATGAAACCTTTCCTGAGCTGAAATGATGTAAAGCTAAGAAGCACTACCTTAGGACACGTCTTGCTAACGGATGCACAAAATAAATGTAGATGAAGCACAGATGTTCTCAGACACAGTTCAGAACTGTGCCTGCTTGATGTTGACATGCTGAGTGTGGTTCCCAGGGAAGGAGCTTGGTGGTGCCACTTTTGCTGCTGGGTGGCTCTCCTTCAATAACATCTCCCTGAAAAACAAAGCTGAAAGCTATCAGAATTTTCACTTTCCACCCTTTTTTTGTGAAAGCAAAAATCCTCTCTGCAGATTTCTATTGCTTAGTGACAACAGGTACTCTTGTTGGTCTTTCCTAAAAGTAAAGCAGCATAAAGCAAGACTTTGGAAATTAGGGAATACCTGTACTATGAAATACTCAAAAAATAAGAGTGACTAAAAGACAACAGCAGTGACAACAATGTCCTCACTGTATGGACTCAGTAGCTAAGATGAGATGAAAGAGAAAAGTCACTGAACTTGAAGATAGAACAGTAGAAATTATCCTATCTGGACAAAAAAGGTAAAAGATTGAAAAAATAAAGAAAACACCAGTGACACGTGGGACAGTAACAAAAGTTATAAATTTTGTGTCGAGTTGAGTAAAGACAGGAAAACCCATGCAGAAAGAAAACAATGGAGAAATAATGACATAAAACTTTCCAAATTAGTAAAAGACATAAACCTACAAATTCAAGAAGCTCAGGGAATCCTCAGAAAAGGTAATCTTAAAGAAACCCACATCCAAACACATCTTAATAAAACAGCTGAAAACTAAAGAGAGAAAAACATCCTAAAATCAGAGGAAAACAATGCACTTATAGAAGAAGATAATTTGAAGGACTGTAGATTTCTCCTCAGAAACTATGGAAAACAGGAAAAAAATAAGTGGAACATCATTTTTAGAGTGCTGATGAAAAAAATTTAAAACCTATAATTTTATATCAACTAGAAATATTCTTCAAGAATGAACATGAAATTGTTATTCTCAAATAAAGGAAAACTAAAAAAAAAAAAAAAAAAAAAAAAATCACCAGAAGATCTACCCTAAGAAATTGCTAGAATACCTTTAGACAGAAAGGAAATGATACTAGAAGGAAATTTAGACTATCAAGAATGAATAATGACAATTCGTAAATTGACTTATTGTGGTGATCATTTCCCAGTATATGCAAATTTTGAATCATTATGTTGTACGCCTGAAACTAACATAATGTTATATGTCAATTTTACTTCGATTAAATAAATAAGCAAACAAACAAACCAGGAATCATTATAATACCTAAAAAAAAAGTCAGCAAATTATAAAACAGAATGAATAAGTAATGCATGTGGTGCTTGGATATATGTAATAAACTATTATTCTCCTCTTGAGTTATTTAAATATATTTGATGTTTGATGTTGTATAAAGCTGTTTAAATATATGTAGATGTAAATTTTCTATAGTTCACTTGAAATGGAAAAATCCTGGTTCTAAGTAGACTTTGAAAACTTAAGTATGTATATTATGATTATTACATCAAACACTAAACGTAAAATGATCCAAAGAGATATAGTAAAAATATAGTTAATAAGTTAAAATGGGATACTCAGAAGGTTGAAGTAATCCCAAAGAAGGCAGAAAATGGGAAACAGAGGAGCAAGAAACAGAGGGAACAAACAAAAAAACAAATAAAAATTGGTAGACCTAAATTCACATCAATAATTATATTAAAAATATAATTTCATTAAAAGTTTAAGCACAACAATTACAATATAAAGATCATCAGGTTGGTTAAAAATTACTTACTTTCTCTAAGAAACTCACTTCAAGTATAATGATAGAAGTAGGTTAAAAGTAAAAGGATAGAAATAAATACATATATCATGCAAACACGAATCAAAAGAAAGATTGATTACATTAATATCAAACAATAATATCAGAACAAAGAATAAACATAATCACATCAAATTACGTCTTTGATAAAAACTCTTTTGTAACATTCATTCACTCATAAAATAACATCCAAATCTCTTATCTTGACCTGGCAAAAACTACCATATACACCTCCCAGCATGGTTCATCCACACACTGGCTGTCTCACATCAGAGCTCTTAAGACTACGTAAAATTATCTTATTAATTGTTTGTTGTTTGTTTATCCCACTAAAATGTAAACTCCATAAGAGAATTGTCCTTGCTTGTCTTATTTAGTCTGATGTCCTTGGTGTGTATGAAAAGTATAGTATTGATATCAAATATAAATTCTGAGTGCAAAAATTAATTCTCTTTCTAGAAATTCTTATATAAATTGCAATTTTTGTCATGATATAATACTTTTCAAGTCTCAAAACAACAGAAAAAATAAACTTACCACCACTTCTAGATTTTAAACTCATTATCTAAAATTTCTATGAGCATTCTTCCATACATAAACATGTCTTCACTTGCCTTCATAGGACTCTCTATGGATAATGTGAGGAAAATACTTAAATGCTGACTTTTATACTCTGAGAAGTTATTCGCATTATATGACTATGGAATTTCCTAGTAAGCATGAATCAGCCAAACATTATATAAGCTTTCCTAAATATCAGAAAACATGCTGCATTTTGGTTATTGATAAAGTCCAAGAGAATTCAGAGTAAATGGGTCAACTGCAATTAAAATAACAAGGAGAGCAAAGAGGAATATGAGGAAAAAAAGAAGAAAAGTTATTAATAGTCCTATGATTTGCTTTTTGTTTAATGGTGAGTTTTTTCTTTCTTTGAGGTATAGTTTATTTACAATATTGTGTTAGTTTCAGGTGTACAGCAAAGTGATTCATTTATATGTATATTTCAGATTATTTTCCATTATAGGTTATTATAAGATATTGAATATAGCCCCCTGTGTTATACAGTAAATCCTTGTTGCTTATCTATTTTATGCATATTAGTTTGTATATATTAAGCCCATACTCCTGATGTATCCCTCCCCGCCTTTCTCTTTTGGTAATCATAAGTTTGTTTTGTTTTCTATGTCTGTGAGTTCGTTTCTGTTTTGTATGTAGATTCATTTATATTATTTTTTAGATTTATATCACATAATATTTGTCTTTCTCTGTATGACTTGTTTTTTAAGTTTGAAGGATCATAGAATCTGAGATGAAGAGGAATTTAAAGCTCAATGTTAACTTGATTCAATTTAATTCAATTTGGTAAATACACTGAAATGTGCTCTCAGATGGAAGGCACTGAATGACTATAGATATATTTAGAGCAGTGCAGGTCTGTTTAGCAAAGACTGAGCATCCAGATCTTCTTGACATCTAGTTTCAGGATGAAGTGCAAATAAATATTAGATGGTGTTGCACTCATCAATAAATAAGACATTCGATAAATATTTGTTAATGGATGAAAGGTAAACTAAAGACATGTTTTTAGGGATTTTTGAAGGCCATTACTCTGTGTACTCAGCACTGTTACTTCCCGTCTCTGTTATTCTAAAGATATTCGTTTTCCTGCCCTCAGGGTTAACATGAAGCCCAGTCCAAGCCAACAATAATTGCCTCTTTCAACTGTGCCCAGTGACTTTCCAAGAGATAAGCATATGACCTAAGTTAAGCCAAACTATTTCAATAGAAATGTTCCATTTGGAACTGGAAGAAACAAGTTCTTTTGATTTGTATTTTATTTTGTTTTTATTTTTGTAATTCTGCCACTGAGTTTTGAGGCTGTGAGTAGGGTACTACCAGTCATCACACTTCTACCATGACATACCGATCATCAGTAAGAGAGAATGAATATGACATTTAGATATAAACAGATGTAAACAGAAGTAGAATGTGTGAGGACCACTTCTCCCCAAATCATGTTTCCTTTCGTTTGGGAAAAAAAATCAATTAAAGTAACCTGATGGAC
This sequence comes from Tursiops truncatus, assembly GCF_011762595.2. Classification (NCBI taxonomy): domain Eukaryota; kingdom Metazoa; phylum Chordata; class Mammalia; order Artiodactyla; family Delphinidae; genus Tursiops; species Tursiops truncatus. Next base: position 11,668,900 of record NC_047034.1, on the reverse strand, counting down.
CTTTCTGCCATCTTACATAGGGAAATGGAGTAGTTCATTCACTGATACATTTGAAAAAAGAAAAAAAAGATTGGATATACTCAGTTCAGCTCTGCCACTTCTTCCTTTTGGAACAGAGCAGCTTGCAAGGGCTATGATCTCCAGGATGAAAATAATTTTCCCACCATCACCTGTGATGCCACTTGAAAAAAAAGAAAAAAAAGAAAAAAAAGATTGGATATACTCAGTTCAGCTCTGCCACTTGATTCATGTGGCACAACAGAACCATTGGTATTTCAAGTACCTATTACTGCTGCATAGAGCCATTGGCAAAAGTCTGAGGGCAAATTCTTGACTGCTGGGTAAGTCTGTCTAAATCAGAGGTTCACTTAGAAAGTTCATGTGGCTGTGATATCTAAGCCGTATCTTTCAATTTAGCATCATCAGTAATAATGTTGACTGTTATGATTTATTCTCAGTTGATTCAGTACCTTTAATGAGAAGAAAATAAAATGTGCTATTGGGCCTTTTCAAAGCTCCACAGAAAGAAAAGCATAGAAAAATATTCTTGCTATTTAAATCCTTGATTCTATGTATCCTGTAACCAGCTATCACCCTTCTTACAGGTAGAATATGTGAGCTAATAAATCCTTTATTTTCTTAATTGAAGTCTATTTATATTTCTGTTACATGCTAAATTGATAAACCTGAATGATACAGCATGCTTATTCACTATATTTTTTGCACAGACTAGTTAAAATATCACAATGTTTATATTATGAGGATGATATATTCGTTTAATCTTCTTAGATAAACTCTACATGTATAATGCTATTAATGCCAAAGAGCAGCTCTGCTGTTTTCTTTATTTTTTTCTTTATTTTCTTTATTTCTTTATTTTTTTCTTTATTTTCTTTATTTCTTTATCCCAAGAAGGTGGGATGTTCCAGTGCAATATTTTCTTCATAGACTGTAACACCCTCTTTACCATCAGTAGAAAAACCAGTACTTTATCATGTTATCATTTTCCTGAAATACAGATCCTTTGTCTGGTTGCCTCTAATGATCAGAAGAAATCTGAATTATTTACACGTTCAGTGACTCTATTTATCATTCAAAATATGTGTAATTTTTATCACAGGACATTGCCTTGGACTCAGTTTTTCCAGGATTTTTCCCCTTTATCTGAATATAACTTTTCACAGTTTACTCATGTATTATCAATGTGAAAAAATCACATCATTGACATATTCCACATTTCCATAAATTTTATGGATTTATTGAAATTTTGACTTTTGAGATATTATGGACAATTTTAGAAGCTTTATCTTATTGTGATTTGTAAAATTTCACATTTATAAATTTTACCAACAAGACTTCCTACAATTTTCTTTAAATTCATGAAAAATTGTATATTTAAATAATCTTTGGCATTTTAGCATTTTAAACATATAGCTACAGATAATGCTTATATAACAGTTCTTGATAATTTGGGGGGTCATGTACTACTTTGAGTATCTAAAGGAAGCAATTTTTAATTTTCCCTACAGTGTTATACATTAATAGATTCAACCAATACTTTGACTCTCCTGAATCCCTCCCATGTATCATTTTGGACAATATACATCCCAACGTAAGGCAAGATCTTAGGCAAGTGTAAGAAGTGGACCCTTGCATTATTCACACATCAGCTTTTATTTCTATCACTTCTTCCTAATGCACTGGTGAAACCTATAAGGAGGTAGCAAAGACATCCCTGCACTTTTCTTTTTATTGTCTTGGTTTAATTTTATCTGATTGTCTTCCTTAGCTGTCCTCCTTTTTGTAATGATCAATTCATATTACATCAATTACAGAAAATTCTCAGTCTCTTCACCTGAAAGTTCTCAAAATTTACACTTTAATGGCAGAGTCATCATCTGCAGCATTTCTGGAGTGCTTGATATTCTGGTTTCAAGTAACTCTTGTATCGGCTCACATACAGCTGAAATGTTCAACCTGTAATCTGCAGAATGGTTGCTTCTTGTTTTTATATAAGAATGGCTTTCCTCTGTGTGAACTTCCCATTGGACATCTTTAATTATTGTTCATGCCCTGAGATGTGCTGTGAAAGTGGATGTGAATTTATTTTCTCATCTGAATTATGATGAGATGAGAACAGCCTTCAAATTGGTAGAACCTGAAAATGTTTCTCTCCTGCATGAAAATTCTTTGTGTCTTGCAGTTATTTCTAACTTATTACATCAGCCTGAGGTTTTCCTACTATATACTTTCATGTTCTAGTACCTTAAGGGTTGCACTGGCACAAGGCTAATTTCATCATTTTGAAATTACCACTGTGACAAGCTGAAACTTCTCCCTGTTCTGAATAATTTCCACAATTGAATTAATTGCTAAAGAATTCTTTGTGCAACCATCTAATTGATGATATTAATTAAGCTTAAGTACTGCTTGGATATTTACTAGGTACTGATAGTATACATCAAAAAGTCCTAAATCCTTAGCCAGACATTTCAGAATCTTGATGTTGTCAGCAAATGTATCCAAACTTCTTTTTTTCCCCTCTACACCTTAAAAGATATTCTCTTAAATTATCAGCAGTATTAACACCTAACATATACTAAATGTGTACTTTTGTCAGGCACTGTGTAAATGTTTAATTTCATTTTAATACTCCAAACACCCTTTGAAGTAGGAACTATTATTATTCCCATTTTACATATAAAGCAACAGAGGTCTAGATAGGTAAAGTGATTTGCCCAAGATCACAGAAATACCCTTACCCACTTCAGTGAAAAATCTATGACAGTAAAATTTTTGTTGGGTTGGTTCAATGATGGGTCCCAAATATATACGACAGTACTGAAACACATATGGAATACAATCATAGTTTCAGAATGTGCTGGATATTCTTCATTTGTTCCTCCAGATGCGGTTTCCACCATTTTTCACTTTTCCCTATTCCCTGGGTAGGGCTAAGGGAGACTTTATGAACTGCATTAACTGGTTTTCTAGTTTCCTGTTAGCCTCTGCTCATACTATCTCTTCAAGAAATCTAGGCCACCATGAAGTTATTCTGCCACTTGATTCATGTGGCACAACAGAACCATTGGTATTTCAAGTACCTATTACTGCTGCATAGAGCCATTGGCAAAAGTCTGAGGGCAAATTCTTCTCCCTTCCAAACCCCCAGTGGGCTGGTTGAAGACAGTAGTTCCATATGACCTCAGATGATACATCCAACAAATCAGCATTTCCTTGTATTTTCTCTGTCCCTATCTTACTCCTCTTTTCCTTTATTTCTGTTTCCCTAGAATGACAGTCTGCATCACAGTGTTATTTCCTAAGATAGGTCTCAGTCTTTGTTTTCAAGAAAATCCAATTTAAGGCAGCCAAAAGCTCATAAACACTAAATGCACACAAAATTCCCTATTTGTGCCAATTTCTTAATCAAAAATATTAATGTCTGTGCCACATGTGTATTATTTTTTCTTCTGTTGACCTTGGCTACTATATTATTTAATTGAATTTGCATGTCTTTAGACCTTTAGAGATTTAAAATCTTCTCTTCTAACTCAAAAACTTTTTACCCTTGATGGAAAATCTTTTCTTGGTGCTTTCTCACCTGTTAAAGCCATAAAATCTATGACACTTTGAGATTCTCCCTTGGCTTTTCCTGATTACATGGTTGTAGAATTATAATAAAATCCTTCTTAAACTTGAGCATGAAATATGTTTAAAATTTAGAGTCATCAGGAGTCACCAGGAAATATGTTTAAAATATAAATTGCTGGGCCTCATCCCAAGAGTTTCTGATTCAGTAGGTAGAGAAAGCCTTGAAAATTTCAATTTCTTACAAGTCCCAAGGCGGTGCTGATGCTGCTGAACTGGAAACCTCACTTTGGGAGCCACTGTTCTAAGGTGGCACCAATGACATGTACGAGATAGGAAGTCTTACTCTAGAGCTGTAAATTAAATGTGTGTTATGTTGATGGGATAACCAAGCAAACAGTACAGAAAACCTGTGGGAAAAAATGTAACAGAATATTTTTGTTTCTTAAATAACACACAATAATCATAAAGATTGATAAATTTGACCTTTTTATTAGAAACAGTTTATGAAAATTTCCATAAGTAAATTGAATTGATATTTTTTTCAGGTAAGGAGTTAATATTTACAACATATATAACTAACAGAAGAATAATTTTTTAAATATATAAGCAATCCATACAAGTCATAAAGAAAATATCAATAATCCAACAGATAAATGGATAATGGAAATAAAAATGAAATTTATAGAAGTGGATATCACAAGTTTCCATTAGCCTAAATAGATTATCACATTAATTATAAGGAGAATGCAAACTAAAGGAGCAAGACACCGCCCTACATTCATTAGATTAGTAAAATTTAACACATTACTTTACATTAACTGTTGGCGAGAATGTGGAGAAGCTCTTTAACATTGCCAGTAGGGTTATTATTTGATAACCACATTGGAATGTAGTCAGTCTTTTTCCATTTTAGCCATGGTGGTGGGTTGGTAGTGATATCTCACTGTGATTTTATTGTTGCGTTTTGATGCCTATGTACTGAGTTTCAAATATTTTTTAACTTATATAAGTGTACTGAATTTACAAAACAAGGATACAAATTTAGCCTTAATGTCAGACTCTGTGGTAAAGCTTGAAATTCAAGCATTAAGTCAATAAATAAAACATGGTAGGTAATAGTAAGGAGCTCTATTCATTATTACTCATACTTTTTGAAATAAGTTTGTGTGTGTTTTGTAAATGTAAGTCTGTAGGGAGGCTTAAATGATAATTCTTGTTCAAGAAGGTATTGCATATTCTTAGATAAACTAATAGTGCTAGAATATCTTTGAGATATATGGTTTTACTCATGTAGATGTTGAGCAAAAAGAACAAAGCTGGAGGCACACATTTCCTGATTTCAAAATATATTACAAAGCTACAATAATCCAAACAGTGTGGTACTGGCATTAAAGCAAACATGTAGACCACTGGAACAGAATAGAGAAAAAAAGATAAACTCACCCTTATACGTTCAACTGATCTTTAACAAGCGTGCCAAGAACACACGAGAGAAAGATAGTCCTTTTAATAAATAGTGGTGGAAAACTGGATATCCACATTCAAAGAATGAAATTGGACCCTTATTGCACATGATATACAAAAAGCAACTTAAATGGAATCATAAAACTCCTGTAAGACCTGGAATAATAAAACGACTAGAAGAAAACATAGCCACATTTCTTGACATTGGTGTAGGCAATGAATTTTTGGATATGATACCAAAATCACAGGCAACAAAAGCAAAAATAGACAAGGAGGATTGTTATATCAAATTAAAAAGCTTTTGCACAGCAAAGAACACAATTATCAAAGTGAAAGGCAACCTACAGAATGGGAGAAAATATTTGCAAACCATAAATCTGATGAGGGACTAATTTCCAAAATATATAAGGAACTAAAACTCAATAGCAAAAACACCAAATAACTCAACTAAAAATGGGCAAAGGACCTTAAATAGACATTTTTCCAAAGAAGACATACAGATGGCCAACAGGTATAAGAAACAGTGCTCAATATCAGTAATTATGAGGGAAATGCAAATGAAAACCATAATGAGATGTCATCTCACACCTGTTCAAATAATTATTATCAAAAAAAAAGATAATGAAAAGTGGCAGAATATGCCATCTCAAAATATGCCACTTTGGCATAAGATTATTTCAAACTAAAGGCACTTGAAAAACTGCAAATTTCAAGAAAACCACTCTGACCTACCTTCTCTTACTTAAAAGCAAGAGATGACATTCCCATGTGAAAGATGTCCTCCTTGTGACAGAAGGAAAGTAATATTCTTATCATGAAAGACAAGAAGTTGAGTGGGAGAGAATTCTATAAAAACAGACCTTGCTAAAATAATTTGTGTCTTCTTTTAGCCTCCCCACATAGTTTAGTTACTTTTCCACAACTGTCTCTTTTTTTTCAACCTACTATAAAAGGATGTAGTTTCCATCATTTCTTTGGGTCTTCGTTTCCTTATCAGGGCTGCTGTGTCACGTAAAACTTCTATAAATTTGTACAATCTTTTATTTTTAGTTTGTCATGTGTCAGTTTAGTTGTTAGGCACAGCCATGAAAACCCCTAAAAATGTAAAGATAAAAATTTGCCTAGCTTACAATCACAAGTGTTGAAAAGGATGTAGAGAAAAGGGAACACTTGTTTACTGTTGGTGGGAATGTAAGTTGGTATAGCCATTAACAAAAACAGTATGGAGATTTCCCCAAAAAAATTCAAAATAGAACTACCATATGATCCAACAATCCCACTTCTGAGTATAAACCCAAAGGATATGAAATCACTATCTCAAGGAGATGTCTGTAGTCCCACAGTCATTTTTTTTTTGCAGCATTCTTCATAATAATGAAGATATGGAAACAATCTAAATCCCCACCATCAAATGAATAAATTAAAAAATGTGAGATATACATATATATATAGATATACATATATACATAACACCACGGTCAATCTTTATTTTCTTTAACAACTCACATAGCTCTTACCAAGTGCAAGGCGCTGTGCTCAGACCTTTAAATTTTAAACTCTTTTAATCTTCAAAACTGGTAAATTATTTGAAATCACTATCCCATCATTTATGTAAACAGAAAAATAAAATGAACTTGAGAAGTGATTTTAAAAAAAGAAACAGACATTTCAGCAGATACATATGTTATAGTGAAAATTTATTGTTTCCTCTCTTTCTAATCACTGGATGGTTTATCTCTTTATGAAAAACACATCTCCTAGCCTAGAGCCTTAAAACTCACTCTTGATGATCCCTTTGAAGTTGGAGCAAAGGCATATCACCTTTAGCTTTATCAATCCACTGAGGGAGCATTTGATTTTAAATGAATGGGGTATAGTTTCCGGGAAAATCTCTTATTTTCTTATTGTCAATTTGATATCCTTCAGCAACTGTAATCGTCATTTCAAGCTTAGGGAAATGCATATTTCCATATTGCTTCATGAATTCTCCTAATGATGTCACACAGTGAAACTTAAAAAGAAAAAAGACATCTGTATTTTCACCTTTTGTACAAACTGTCATAATGTACATGTACTATCTTCAGGAACTATGGGGAAATATATGACATTTTTATATTGTACTACTTTGTTTAATTAGAATTGACTCTGAATGAAGTATAATTCTGCCCTCTGTGCAACTGCCTTGAACTTTCTCCACTTATATGGATTCTTCAGCTTCGTTGCCAAGCAACCAAGCTCAGATTGCTACTTTGCCTTTGCACTGAGAACAGTCAACTCTACCACGTTCTTTGCTTTGCCTTTTTCAAGCGTAAATAATTTTCTCCTTTCTTTAAAGCAGTTGCACCTTTCAGTTCTGCGTTCTTGGCAGATCTGCTCCATAAGCTATTTACGTTCTATGTCTTTTTTTTTTTAACATCTTTATTGGAGTATAATTGCTTTACAATTGTGTGTTAGTTTCTGCTTTATAACAAAGTGAATCAGTTATACATATACATATGTTCCCATATCTCTTCCCTCTTGTGTCTCCCTCCCTCCCACCCTCCCTATCCCATACCTCTAAGTGGTCACAAAGCACTGAGCTGATCTCCCTGTGCTATGTGGCTGCTTCCCACTAGTTATCTACCTTACGTTTGGTAGTGTATATATGTCCATGCCACTCTCTCACTTTGTCACAGCTTACCTTTCCCCCTCCCCATATCCTCAAGTCCATTCTCTAGTAGGTCTGTGTCTTTGTGTCTTTACTCCCGTCTTACCCCTAGGTTCTTCATGACCCTTTTTTTTTTTCCCTTAGATTCCATACATAGTGTTAGCATTACAAGTTTCTTATTTTGTCAGTTTAGGAACTTGGCATTTATCTCCTTTTTGGCTTCTCAGTTTATCAGAGTTGCAGTTGTGTCTTCATTTAATAACTAAAATACCAGCAATATTTACAGTAGAGGTGAGCAAGAATAAAAAAGATGAAATAATTAATTCAACAAATATTTACCATATTCCAGTTACCCTTTTTGAGACTGGGGAAATAGCAGTGACCAAAGTAGACAAAAATACCTGCCATCGTGAAGCATACATTCTACTCAAGGAAAATAGGCAGTATTTACATGAACAAATAAGAAAGTAATATATATAGTTGGTGTTGATAAGTTATAAGAAGGAGACGATCTACTTTTGTTGTGTCTTTGTGTGTGTATATATATATACATAAATATGTATATATGTGTACTTGTACATATATATGTATTTATATTTGTATTTTATGTACAGTTTGATTGTACTTTTAAAGAAATAATAAAAAGTTATAAATACAAAATTACTTAGAAGAGCTAAGAAGGGGCCCTGCCAATGAGTGACTTGAAATGTTAAGTACCATCAGTTTCATAGTACACTCACCATTTATGCTCTGGCTGAAAGGAAAATTGACAAGAAAGATGGGGAGCTCAAAGCAAAGAGGCAGTTGTAATGCTGTTACTGGGTAGCCAAAGAAAGCCTCACTGAGAACATGGCATTTGAATAATGATTTAAAATAATTCAGGGAAGTAATGCTGTGGTTGATAAATGGTTATAGGTGGGCAGAAATAGGAGATAGGAAGTTAATCTGGAAAGACAAGATAGAAATTGTTGCTGCAGAGCACAGTGCCTGAAATTGTGACTACAGATGTTAAAGATGTTGGTAATAAAGGATAGGATTATCTGAGAGAATTAACAACTGAAGTAGATGAAGAATATGATGACTGGAGGGATGGAGGTCAAAAACTGAGTAGCAAAGTTATTAGATGATTTTTTTACATGGATTATTAAATAATCAAAACTTAAGGCAATATTAATGTTAGACTGCATGACAGCCAGGTGCTAACAGCTATGAATGATGGATAATGAGCTGGATAATGGTGGTGATAAGACTGACAGTATTGTGGGGAAGGGAGGAGGGACAGGGGTCTTGCCAGGAACAACCAGAGTTAGAGTTATGTATTCCTGTGTATATGACAGCAAAAAAAAAAAAAAAAAAAGGATAGTGAATGATATAATCTGGTGTCACGAAACATATGACTGGGGTAATTTAGTGAGTAGAGATGAGAATATTCTGAAAACAACAATGAGGCGCCTAAGTGTTACCAAATCTACCTCCAAGACCTGTAATATGTAGGAAATGTAAAAGAGAACAGCCGTCACTTGAGGACAGCAAAGGGAGCAGCGTCCTGAGGGAAATCCTAGTTTCATTTCCACCAAGAAGGCAGGGGAAATGTTCAAAGAAGAAATTTAGAATATGACATGTTTGCCTATGAACAACCGTGATTCCCTGAACGCATAATGAACAAAATTCAAAAGCCAGAGAGCAACTTACATCAGCTGACAGGGGCAAGTGACAGAAAAAAAAAAGGGACACACAGATCTTAAGGGACAATGGCATTTCCATGATGAGGGGTGATATAGGATTCCTGGTCTACTGGTTAGGTTTGGTGTCTGGTGGAATCAAGGAGATTAGTCTTAATGGTCTCAAAGAAGATTCAGAGTTATATCCACCTATGCATTTATTATATTTGTATATATATCACATATTCATATATTTATATATACTTACAAGCATATGTACACACAGTCACAGAAAATAGGCATTAGAACTTTTAGACTACAGGCTAAAGATGAGATATTAATATTAATTATCATGTGTGTGGCTTGCACTCTGGAGTTCCATAGACACCTTTCCAGTGAGTCAACTCCAGTAAGAGGAGTCTATTATTATACCATATTTCAGTGGGCCAAAGCAAGAACAAAATCGCCTCATAATCTAGGTAAATCACAATGGACAATATTATCCTGTTACATTGCTAAATTTGTAGGCCCGAAATTAAAATGCGTATATCTTTTATGTAACCTTTTTATTAAGATTTACTTTGAAATACGTTGATTTATTTATTAACAGGAGTAATATCAATTACAGGAAAAACAGAAAACTCAACACACCTTCACATTTCCAGAGCTATATAATGAGTTTTACTCATCCACTAATCTCATTTTATTGAGCAAACATTCAATCTATGGTTTTGAATTCTTATATTTAAAAGGAAGAGGATCATTTCATAAAAGAATCTTGTGCTTCTTAATTAAATTATAAATTTCAGTTGTAGTTCATTGTGTGACACAGTGGTCTTTACCTCTCTGATTCCCTAATTTAAATTGAATGCACATAAACATTCCTAAAATCCAAAGTGATAATTTGTGTGTAAAAATGCACTTTGGAAAAAGATGTTTTAAATGTCTTTAGCTCATTTGAAACATAAAGCAGTTCAAGTGTTTCAAAAAATTCAGAATAACTGACGGTTTCAATAAGTATTTCTCATTTGTGTACATGAGTTAAGACTTATTTTTATTTCAAGAAAGTAAGCACTTTATAGAGTTAGCACTTTATGAAAGCTTTTAAAAGCTATCAAATTGTCTGTTCTAAGATTCTGAATAGAGGGAGATAGTCCAGAATCATCACTGCACACGTGAAATGTGGATTAGAAAACCGTGGAGCACTATGGCACAGAAGTTCAACCGTGATCTTAATTTTTGGTTGCTTTTGCCAGAAATCTTTAATCAGTCTATGGGAGTGATTTATCTAGAAGGAAATTTATGATTTTAAGGAGAAATGCTTTCATATCCTCAGGGAGTCTAGATAATATTTTGTGTATCTGAAGACTGTGACTGTCTATGGAAGGGCCAGTCTAGGTCTTTCTGCTGGATAACTTAAGCCTCAACTTGCAGAAAAAGAATTTAAATAATTTTGTTTCTGGAGGCCTAGAGCAAAAGGAGGATGCTCAGAAGAAATGGGTAGAGGAAGAGAGGGTTAGAGTCTCACGATTCAGAAGTAAGTGTCTTCTTTCTGAGAGGACCCTCATTCATCTCCTCAATTTGAGACTTAGAGAGCACCAAGTCCAGTAGATGAAAAAAGGCTCCCATGTGAGAAGCACAATCTGAGACATCAGGATCCATGGTAAATAAAAAATGCCAGCTCAAAGCTTTAGTCAGGAATGAATTTTTTTTATTTTAATTTTATTGGAATAGTTGATTTATCACCTGAAAGGATACACATAGCCATGAGAGGAGTATTTCCTTGTCGTCATTCTGGGTGACCTCTTCTGGAAATAAATGAATTATCCACAAACTAGGATGCCAAAAGTATTTTTGAGACTTGGAGTGGTCATGTATCAAATTCATTTGTTATCAACCGGGATGTCCTAAGCCTTCATTCAGAAGCTGGTACATTTCATGGTAAAATGTGGAGGGAGAGCAACTTCCTTACTAGAATCCCATGGCTGGAATAAGGCAATTCTGTGTAACTGAGATGGGGACTTGGGAAGATAATTCTACTTTTACACTATTGTTAGCTTATGCTCTTTTTCTTCCCATATCAACTAGAAAGAGCAAAAAAAATTGATGTTGCACATGAATAATATTGATGTAAATCTCAAATCACTAATATATGAGAAATAAAAGACCAAATTTATTTAACTTTTTTTTTTTCTTGACTAAGGGAGAAGGGCTTGTACATATAGGAATTCTGCTTGCAACTGAACAAGATGAGAAGTAATTTAGATTGGGGGGAAATGTGGAATTTGAATTAGATTTCAACAAAGCAGGGTTTTAATTAGAGCTTATCATCGAACAATCCAGAATGGATCTGTTCCTCGGGTTTACTGATTGAGAGGGATTCAATGCAAAACAGACTTTTACAGCTTCCTGCATATGTATAAGTCACGTCCTTCAAGAAGAGCAGGATTTACAGGTTCCTCTGTGTGTGTGTGTGTGTGTGTGTGTGTGTGTGTGTAATCTTTGGTAAAGGAAGCTAAAACCATTGGTTAATTTTTTGTTGCATTGATTTGTTTGTAAACTAATCATACCTTTCAGGAATCAGTGGTGGTTTGGTGATAGGCATGTTTTCCTCTGTTACAGGGAAACCTTTGTTTAAATGGCCTTTATTCAGATGTTAACTATTTTTGTGCTTATAATAATACATTGTAATCATGTGTAGATCAAACCTATTATATTTCTTGATTACCTTTCAATGTTGTTTAAAAATAAGGCTGAATGATAAGCACAAGGGATGGTAATCTAACACTAAGTAGCCAATGAAGTCATATTTTTATGAATGATTTATTATTATTTTAGTGTGCTGTAAAACTATATGCAATATATGAACTGCTAGGTCTGCATTCTACGCCTCTGCTGAATCCCCACAATTCCTAAGACAAGACTTCACCTGTAATAGCAACTTGGTTAATGTTGATTGTTAGATTGACCAACTAGCTGAATGAATACATTGTCTTTTTTTTTTTTTTTTTTTTGCGGTACGCGGGCCTCTCACTGCTGTGGCCTCTCCCGTTGCGGAGCATAGGCTCCGGACGCGCAGGCTCAGCGTCCATGGCTCACGGGCCCAGCCGCTCCGCGGCATGTGGGATCTTCCTGGACCGGGGCACGAACCCGTGTCCCCTGCATCGGCAGGCGGACTCTCAACCACTGTGCCACCAGGGAAACCCCATTGTCTTTCTTTAAATGATCAAATTGCAAGCAAGGTTTGGTTAGGAAAACAGAAACAATAAGGAATTAGGGCACAGATAATCACTGGAAGAGCTGGGAGAACAAATGTCAAGGGTTTGACATGTACACACTGCTATATTTAAAATGGATAACCAACAAGGACCTACTGCATAGCACAGGGAATTCTGCTCAATATTATATAACAACCTAAATGGGAAAAGCATTTGAAAAAGAATAGATCCATGTATGTGTATAACTGAATCACTTTGCTGTACACCTGAAATGAACACAACATTGTTAATCAACTATACTCCAATATAAAATAGAAAGTTTAAAAAAAAAAAGAGTTTGGCAACAGTGATATCACTCTGAAGCTGAAGAACTCAAACACGAGGTATTCATGGTCTCTGCTGGAAGCTGCTGTCTGTGAAGCTCATATCTGGTTGTGCGTGCAGCTGCAAATGCTTCTGGAAATTGATGGTCTAGTCTCTTGGCCTTCCAAACTCATACACGATCCTCATTGTAAACATTATTTTAATGGTAAAAAATATTTCATTGTATCTTTTTCAGATTGCCATATTAAGAATGGGTGGATATTGGATTATCTTAAATCCATGGCAAAATTAATTATATTGTTTGCAATATGGAAAGTGACTTGAAAATATAATTTTATAAGACATTGGTGCATAGCATCCTTATGGCTTATACCCTGAATAAACAAGAAAGCCCACATTAATTAAAAATCTAAGTATTTTCTAATAAATATCAAGTTCTGTCCTTTTCCTGCTCCAGCATTCTTCCTCCCCCCCCCATCCCACCCCCACCCCCCACCACGTCAAGTAGTTCTCTAAGGGCCTTGAACTTCTAAGCTATTTAAACTTCATAACGATTCTCTTAGGGCAAGTTATCACTCATCTTATAGATTAAGAAAATAAGCCATAGAGAGATTGAAGAATTTGTCTAAGCTCATACAGTTCTAATTGTCCAAGTAATAAGTGAAGGTCAAGAAAAGTTAAATATCAGAAAAAAATTAAATATCAGCTATTATGAGTTTCTACTGTTTAAATGCCTGAAGATTATACATGGTGAAAAACTATATATCTTGTATTAATGTCCAACATATTTAAACAGTTTGCTATGTTTTTCTTCCACTCAACTGCCTTAATAATGATATTAATAAAAATAACGGGTTTGTATGGCATTTAATATTTTTTACAAATTATTTTACACTTTTTTTTTGCCACATGGCTTGTGGGATCTTAGCTCCCCAACCAGGGATCAAACCTATGCCCTCAGCAGGGAAAGCGTGGAGTCCTAACTACTGGACCATCAGGGAATTCCCAGTTATTTTACGCTTTTAATGTGTGAACACATACAGAACTTAACAGCCTACTGTTATCAATTTTAGTAACTTGGGAAATTAAGCTTTAAAATCAGGATTAATAACGGTATTTATTCCCTTTCCTTTAGGAATTTATATGTAGAACTTATATATTGACTATATATCAAATTATTATAATCTTATAGTTATATTAATTAATTACACATAAAACAGGTGGTTTCCATGGGCTTCAAAGTTATATAATCACTCATATTTTTCTATGCCTATATAGAGTGAATGAATTGATTATATTTTTAGATTAGTGACTCTTATGGACATTTAAAAATCAGAACGTAGACAGTTTTTAGCTTGTTTTTGTTTTTTTTTTTTTGTCATTGGTACTAAACAAACCAGAAATGTCAACTATTTTTATGGAGTTTTGAAGTCCATTGGTAGAAAAATTCTCCAAAGATATACACAGTGAGGGAAAATGTACTTTTGCTTTTGGTTTACCAAATAAATAATACAAAGGGAAAAGGCATGACATATAGTATTTCTCAAAATTATGTAATATATAGTCATATTTTTATGGAAAAAAAAATATATATACCTATATGTAAACCTAGGAACATTCCACTTGACTTAAATCATTTATTTTCATGTTACTTAAGAAGTTCAAAGCATAGACCTGGATATAAAATCCATATGCTTATACAGCTATATAACCAAAACTAATTTAAAAATTAATTATAAACACTATAAAATTAATAATACTCAAATTAATAACATTGATTTAATGTCACAAATAATATTTTGCTGAAACTTAATTGCAATAACCAGCTGTGCTGTGCACAGGTTATTTTATTTTATTTTTTTCTCTTTTACTATTATTTATTTTATTTTATTATTATTATTTTTCTACATCTTTATTGGAGTATAATTGTTTTACAATGGTGTGTTAGCTTCTGCTTTATAACAAAGTGAATCAATTATACATATACATATGTTTCCATATCTCTTCCCTCTTGCGTAATTCAGCGTGCCTAAAGTTTGTGCTCTGTGATAGCTAAATTTTCTTACCAGTATTTCTATTCAAACCTTGGTGGAAACTTCACCAACCTAAATCACTAGGCAGAAATGCAGAATTTACATTTAATATACCCTGTCATTGTCTCATCATTAGCAGAATGTGGCAACCTTTTCTTTTCTCATGAAAATAATACTGTGTGGATCCCAAATATCTTTAAAACCAAAATTCAAACTGAGAGGCAAGTTATCAGTTCCTATTTTTAAAAATAGATCATAATAAAACAAATAATATACTATTATATAATATATTTATTCATTTATATATTAAAAATATTGATTAAGTGCCTACTTTGTAGCAGAAGCTGCGTACAGAAGAAAATTTATACAAAGTCCATATTCTCATAGAGCTAACATTCTAATGTAGGAAAAAAGAAATTAAAATAAAATCTATGTCTATATCTCTATATATATCTATATCTGTATATTCTAGAAATTTTTAAAATGCCAGAGTAAAGAGTCTCTCTCTTTTCCTTGCACTATTAGATATAAAAATGTATACAAGTGATGTATAATGATATACAAGTGATATCTATAAAGGTGTATATTATGTCCATATATAAATTATAATACCAGTCAGTGTATTATTTTTAACAGCAAAAAATGATAAACATCCTAAATGCCAATCAGTAGCAACTAATTGATTAAATATCAATGAAATGGAATATAACACAGTCATAATAAAATAATGAATGTGCTCCTGCTGTAACAAAATGGAAAATTATATAAATTTTATTAGTAAATGAAAAGGCAAGGAGAAGATTATTTTATATCATTTGTTAAAAAAACAGTTCATGTCTGTCGATCCATCTATCTAGATATTTAGAAGAACCCACAGGAATATAGTAACAATTGCTATCTGCTTGCAAGATAGAGAAAGAAATATAGGTAGAGACATTCCACTGCGTATACACTTTTCTACTTTTTTCTTTGTAAGTAACAAGAATTTTTCATCTATTCAAAAACTGAATCAAAATGTAGTTTTATAAAGATCTTGCAATGGACTTGAAATTGTGGGGTTCAGAAAGACCAGAGGGGGTAACATTGTAGTGCTTGCATTGAAATATGAGGGTGATAGAAGTGGACATATTCAGAAGAGGTTTTCATATTCTGGATACCTTTGGAAGGTTGTCAAAGGAGCTGGCAAGCTACAGACCTTGATTGCAATCATGGTCAATGTCTGTTTTGTAAATAAAATTGTATTGGAACACAGCTACACCCATTCTTTTACATGTTGTCTATGTATGCCTGCTTTCACACTGTAACAGCAGAGTTAAGTACTTGTAACAATTATCACATTGCATACAAAGACTGAACCTTTACAGTCTTGGCTTTTACGGAAAGAGCTTGCTGACCCCTGGTATAGATCATAGAATTTTACAGTGGACAATTTGCGTGGTATTAAGTAAGAGGGAGTAAAGAATGACTCCACAATTTTTAGCCTAAGCACCTGGCAAATAAAGTTGCCATTTATTGCCATGTATTAAAATAGGATAGGGATCACTTGAAGTGGAATAAATTCGGGGTGAGGAAGACTAAAACATTCAATAAGATAT
Organism: Tursiops truncatus; assembly: GCF_011762595.2. Classification (NCBI taxonomy): domain Eukaryota; kingdom Metazoa; phylum Chordata; class Mammalia; order Artiodactyla; family Delphinidae; genus Tursiops; species Tursiops truncatus. The sequence continues at coordinate 11,652,364 of NC_047034.1, read as the reverse complement.
CAGTGCATTCCTTGAGTGAGTCTGCATGACCACATGGGTCCACAAACCCCTGTTTGAGAGGCAGTTATGTATTAGGATAGAAAGTGGATAATTATAGGTTCTAAAACTAATAACCCTTTGAGCAATCATTTAAACTTTCTGATTCTCAATTTTCTCGTGAGTGTAACAGTAGGTGCATCTTAATAATCACTAAAGTCCTTTCCCAAACCAAAATTTGTGAAATAATTACTGAAATTTCACTGTATAAGTCCACTAGGTGTTGCTTTGAAGGACTTTTAAGTTAGTGAAAGATGCAAGGTGTCTAGTTAGGACAATAGGTAACCTGTCCACTGAAGGTCACAGGGTAGATATGACGTTTTATATTTTGTAGATTTTGATTCAAATAAATACATCATCAAAAAAATTTTAATTTGTTTATGAAATTGTATGGTATTGCACTTTAAAAACACTTACATTTAAAACTTAATAAGGGGAAAAAATAACCAATCTAGATGTCACATAGACTGCCATCAAACTAGCATCACAACTCCACTTTGCATTTTAGTTTGATAACTTTTCATAAACGTAGAGGATTTTGATGGAAAGCAATTTCAGAGAGTTAATTTGTGAAGAACATAAGGCATTCCTTTGCAAGTTGAAAAACTTACTGAGATGTTTGTCTTAAAAAATAAATATAGCAAGAGTGTAATAAAAACCAGAGAATTTCTCAGCATTTCCTCTCTTCTCTCTTTTCATTAGAAACTTCAATTTCTTTAAAAAATTCACACTTAAAAGAGATTTGAACAGATATGAAGGCCAAGAATCATTTCAGCATTTCTAATTGCCAGTCAGTTTCTGTCACAATGAAATTTTCAGGTCCCTTTTAGGTCTTTCCAAACTATTGAGTACATTTAAATCTTGCCTGACCTATTTTGTAAAACTGCTAACCATTATTTGTTAAAATGATGCTCTCTTTATGATTATTTTTTACCTACACACATTCTCTTTCTTGTTCCACACACCACTGTGAAGAAATGCTGATAAATATAGAATTTCGTTATATCCAATATCCATGAGAGTAGAAGTGAGTGTTATTAAGGCTCCATAATAACTAAATTTTCATCCCTCAAAATATAAAATGTCAATGTCATCACTATTGCACATCTTCAGTGAAATTCCATTTCCGTTATCTGTAAGTTTTTCCCCTTTTCTTTTCTCTACTTGATCAAATTATATTCTCAGATCAGTCAGCAACTGGAACTACACAGAGCTTGTGTGATCAATCATGAAATTTGAAATTGTATTATCTGAAAAGTTACCATGCACATCTTAATAAGTTATATTAAACAAGTTTATGAACATACATGCAGGTATGCATAATAGTTATTTGCTTTTCTTGTCCAAGTTCCCTACCTTATCCTCTGACACCTTCTCACCATAAAATTTCCTTTATTTTTATCTACTTCCAAAGGTATTATTTATAAATGCATAGAGAGATTCCTCCTTGGGCAGGGGTAAATCATTTATACTTAAAATTATACAAAGATATCAGAATATTTAATAAAAATTTTGGGAAGCAATCTATGGGGATTGGCATAGTAGGTGACACTCCAGGAAGGTGAGTTTAAAAGCGAGTTATTAACAGACTGCATGTTCTCTCCTGCCTGCGGCTACAGAGAACAGAAATATACCTGTTATGATTTCATAAACAGGCTCAGTTTCCTCACAAATAAATACCTCAAATTATGATTATCTCATGCTTTATTTCAAAATAAGTGATTTTCTATTAATAAGCAAAAATATCAACATCATTTTTTCTTTCTTATGTTTTTATTACAATATTAAACAGGAAAATGTGTGGGTTTTTTTTAAGCCAACACAAATACATAAAGATTTCTCAATTTCCCTTTCCCTATTTTCTCCTGTCTCCTCCCACCCAGTCTCGGCATCCTACTCACCCTCCCTCAGGTAACCAGTGTATCCTTCCAGAAATTTTGCTATGAATTTACATATATATTTTTCATATACATATCTAGTTATTTTCAATACATCCCGTTCTACATCTTGCTTTAGTTTTTTCACTTAGCGATAAATACATGGAAAGTATGTTTCCGTGTGGGTACATATAGGTCTACCTCATTCAAATAGCTGCAATTTTCCATATTAAGTATGTACCATAAGTCATTTGACCTTTACTATTTTAGGACATTTTAAACATGGCAAACAATGCTACATATTTTTTTTTTCTGTAGTGCAGTGCATTGGTTAAGAGTATAGGCTCTAGATTCAGAACTATGTTATCAGTTTTGTTTCTGTAAAAATGAGGATAATGAAAGTGTATATCTCATAGACTTGACATATAATGACATAACACAAATGAAGTATTTAAGCAGTGCCAGGAATATAAATATTCAATAAAAGTGGCTACAACTATTAGCATATTCATGATAATAAAACTGTTCATGAATACAGAGTTATTGGTTGTTAAACTATTGGAGTATTTCCAGTATGTTTTGCAATACCCATCTCTCTGAGTCCTGGAAGTGGTACCCAACTTCCTCAGCTGCTTCCATCTCAGGGGGCCCCAGATCAATATGGCCTGCAGATGTCCTCATTTTCTGCTATTCTGCAAATCTTCCCACAGCCTACGAGACTCCTGTGTGAACCCCAGGTAACAGACAGCCTTCACCCTGGAGTCTGATAGGAGAGATGACAACTAGAAGGTGCAAATGTCCTGCCTGTCCTGATGCACCTTTAAGTCCTCCATCAGTCACTTGTGGGTACTAAGACCCCCTGCAGTGTGATAACTTAAATATTAAATGCTTTTTACTATTTCTATACATTATTATTTATAGTATTATAAATAGTAATTAATACACATACAATTATAAAATATTGCTATTACTATACACACTTTGTATAGACAATCTATGTGGGGGATTAATTATATATATCTTTTTAATGATAGTTTGCTGGATATAGAATTCCAAGTAGGCAGGTGTTTTAAGGATTTTCTTATAGCAGTTTTAAAGTACCATTCCATTTTTCTTTCAGCTTCCACTCCCCACTTTTTTTTTCCTCTGAGTTTGAAATCTTAATCTTGTCCCATTGAAATAATCCGTCTCCTTTAATTGCTTCCTTTGAATTTTTTTCTCTAGCCATTTTACGAATTTTTACCACTTTTACTATGCACCTATTTGTTGTTTTCTTTCAATTTATATTTCAGTCCTATGGTCTGAATGTTTGTGTCCCCCAAAAATCATATGTTGGAATCCTAACTCCTAAATTGATGGTATTAGGAGGTGGGACCTTTGGAATGTGCTTAAGTCATGAGAGTGGAGCCCTTGTGAATGGGAATCATGATCTTATAAAAGAGGCCTGAGAAAGCCATCTGAGATACAATGAGAAGTCAGCAGCCTAAACCTGAAAGAGGGTCTCCACCAAACCCCACCCATTCTGACTGACACTCTGATTTGGACTTCAGCCTCCAGAACTGGGAGCAGTAAATTTCTGCTGTTTATAAGCTGCCTAGTCTATAGTGATTTGATATAGTACCCTGAACAGACTAAGACATGTGCCTATTTGTTTTCTTTTCATTTATATTTCTCGCTTTTAAAATCTGTGAATGGGAGTTTTTCAGCAATTTTGGATAATGCTTTGACTTAATCGCTTCAGATCTTGATCCTACTTTTGTTTCTCTCTCTCCCCATTTTGGGCTCTGTTTTAAGAAGAATTCTAAGAGGGCCCCCATGATCTCCATTTCCTTTTGATCCTACCATGATTATATCGTGTTACAAGGAAAAAAGGATTTTGCAGTTATATTTAAGCTTTTAAACAGTTAACCTTAAGATAGGAAGATTATACAATTAGGCCCGACCTATACATATGAGCCCCTTAAAAGCAAAGTTTTCTCTAGCTGGTTGCAGACAGGAAGTCAGACATTGGAAGCCTGAGGGAAATTTGCCATGAGGCCTCCTGCTGCAGCTGTAATGTGACAGATCACGTAAGAAAGCCCAAAGCAGGAAACTGCAATCAGCATGTAAGAGCTGAGAGTATTTCCCAGCTCACAGCCAGCAAGAGAAAGAAGTCCTCAGTCCTACAACCACAAACAACTGAATTTCACAAGCTAACTGAATGAGCTAGTTGATAAATTATTTTCCAAAATCTCCAATTAAGAGTTTAGTCCTGTTGAGGCCACCCAGATCCCTAATGTACACAACTCTGAGATACTAAACAGATGTTGTTTTAAAGTTTCTGGATTTGTGGTAATCAGAAAATAAAATTAAAGAGCTTTTTTGGACCACCTACTCTCTGTGCCCCACCGCCCACAGACAGGGAGTGTTCCCCTGTGCTCTCTGCTCCCAAGTAATATTTCATACCTGCATAAACACCCATGCATTAAAAAGAATCATAAACAGATCATTGTTTTATCTTCTTCAATCAACTGTAATCTCTTGAAAGATAGGAACCATGGTCTTCATTTCTTTTCTTTCTCCCCAGATATAAATAGCCGCAGCTGGCCACAGAAGAAATTTTGTTTGAATGAGGTCTTCTGATTTCCTTACAACAACAAAATTTACTGAAGTATTTTAACAGCCTTTAAGAGATCAGATTTTAAAGTGGTAAGTTTTGTCACTAAGGTAAACTGGAAATCCTCAAGAATTGGAGGGTCTGAGTACCCTAGGATATATAGATCCAGAAAAAAATATTAGATTTTCTTTTAGCATTTTAGGTATGCATACCCATATTAATGAAAAATTAATATTATTAGATAGAGTCTATTTTCTGTGTCTTTCTCACACTTGTTAAAACAATTGCAAAAACCTTTATCGGTTATCATCTGCGTTTGTACTTTCTTTTCAGCTGACGTTTCCTAACTGGCTATCAGTCATTTATTTTTATCTCTGGGAAGACTTCCAAATCCAGTGCAATTTACCCTGATCATTTTCCCCGGTGCCGAATTATTCTGAACTTCTGAAGCCTTTTTATGTGAGTTTAGAGAGATAAAATGCATCAAACTGAAACTTTTAATAAAACTTCAATGAGGTGATAAATAAGATGACTATTGCAAACAATATAGAAGCACATTTGTACCACTAATAATGTAAGAAGCATATCTAGTCTAAATGGGTTGTTTGAAAATCAAAGAAACATCAATCTAATTTTTCTTTAAAATGATTCTTTTAAATCTATTTTTTAAAGCAAAACAACTTGTTTCAGTTGAGTTGTGATTTTTTTGCAAGCAGTTATCAACAATCAAGTTTTCAAATATACTAACTCTCAAAAACTTCAAAGTACAACCAGGTTACTTTATATGTACTGTTTTATTTTAAAATCTAATCTGTACCAATGAAGCACTCCAATGCCTTTTTTATTGGGAACTGATCTTAGTACTTTCTTAAAAACATACAATCAACATTGTTGGGATCACTAATGTGACCAAATTTGCATAAAATAATTGATGGAATTATGTTACTACATGCTTACCTTCATCAAAGGGTGTAACTTTTGAGATTCAGTATGCTTTTGGCGTTTTCAAGATTGTTGTGAAGATGTTGCTGTTATTATTTTTTCATGGTATATCGTCTCTAGTCTCCCCAAAGACCTATTGTAAAAGGATTGAGGAAGAAATTTATTACTAAAAAGCATCTTCTTTTTCTAACATGATTGACAATAAATAAATAAATAAGTTAGCCCTTTCTTTTTTATCTCCTATATATTAAAAAGAAATGAGAATGCATAAACTTAGGTTTTCTTGACACCTATCCTGGCTCTGTGTAAAGATTGCTAGCAGGGCTTCCCTGGTGGTGCAGTGGTTGAGAATCTGCCTGCTAATGCAGGGGACACGGGCTCGAGTCCTGGTCTGGGAGGATCCCACATGCCGCGGAGCAACTGGGCCCGTGAGCCACAGCTACTGAGCCTGCGCGTCTGGAGCCTGCGCTCCGCAAAAAGAGAGGCCGCGATAATGAGAGGCCCGCGCACCGCGATGAAGAGTGGCCTTCGCTTGCCACAACTAGAGAAAGCCCTCGCACAGAAACGAAGACCCAACACAACAAAAATAAATAAATTAATTAATAAACTCCTACCCCCAACGTCTTCTTTAAAAAAAAAAAAAAGATTGCTAGCATATATAACAAAATCCAATAGGTTCAATATTTAAGTTGTTTACACTCACTATTAGAGTTCACACTGTGAGTTACCTAAGGAAGCTTTGCACTGTGTAGCAACATTCCCGGACTTGATCAGTGTGGTTTATGATCGTCTGTGATGAGAATCTGGGATTCTTGCTGGGATCCCTATATACCTCAATTCTTACACTATCAAGACAGAGAAATGGATTTCCATACCTGGAAGTGGCAACACCTCCCTCCTTTGTGTATCACCACAAACACATGTTAAGCCTAAAGAAAACTTTCTTGGAGTAAATGTACACTCTAGAGCTGAAAAGATAATCATTCATATTTTGAGAATTGTTCCAGCAAAAGGGGAGGGCGGTAATGGATGGAAAGACTAGAATCAGAGCACAACATAGCATTTATATCTCAAGAAATTCACTGCTCCCAGTTGATTACCTGACTGGGTTGGTTTCCCTTCAGTCCTCCATAAAGTCCCGTCTCTAGATGAAGTGGGAATCCACAGTATGGCAAGTCTCCAGGCCTACTGAACAGAGAGATCTGACGTAGAAATGAAATACCCTCTGCTTTATTCCCTATGGGAATTTCCACTGAAAAGCAGAAGAAAAAAAAGCACTTCATCTGTTGTAGCAGAATTTGTTTATTCATGCTTTTAGATTTCTGTTGCCATTTAAAAGCATACCTTCTTCAAATAAATATAATCCTCAAATTTAGAGAGTCCTGTCAAGTATATCAAGTATTATTTTTGTTGTCCTTGCCATACATAATGGTATTGCTGGCTTGCTTTATGATCTCAAGATTTTGTGGTGAGTCATTCAATAAAGCAATGTTCTAGTGAATAACTATTTTATTAAAAGTCTACGGATATTCTCAGGCATTATTTCTCTGACAGTAATTTGCAGACAAACTTTCAGAAATAGAGGTAAAAATCACTACTCTAAACAAATTATATTTTAGCTCTTTAAATTTAAATAAGTATGGCATAAATAAAATCTGTACAAATTATTAATTTTCAATTATTTTATTCTATTTGAGAAGCTATTAAATAGCAGTATAAGTCTAAACTTGTATGTGATATTTCAGCAGCCACTTGTATAGGGAAAGAGTGTATTTGGACAATATTACTTCATTGTAAATATATGGAAAGATTATTACAATGGCTAAGGACCTAAGCCAAGAGATAATTTTTCTGGAACATTCAACCACCTCTGGGATTGACTCATATTCATGTCTTAATTTTATCATTCTACCATTTTAATATTAACCTACAGAAAATACATTTATTAAAAGTCTCAACTTTATATTTGTAATGAGGTGAATGGACCTAGAGTCTGTCATACAGAGTGAAGTAAGTCAGAAAGAGAAAAACAAAAACCGGATGCTAACACACATATATGGAATCTAAAAAAAGGTACTGATGAACCTAGTGACAGGGCAGGAATAAAGACACAGACATAGAGAACGGACTTGAGGACACGGGGGTGGGGGGAAGGGGAAGCTGGGATGAAGTGAGAGAGTTGCATTGACATATATACACTACCAAATGTAAAATGGATGGTTAGTGGGAAGCTGCTGCATAGCACAGGGAGATCAACTCGATGCTTTGTGATGACTTAGAGAGGTGGGATAGGGAGGGTGGGAGGGAGGGAGATGCAAGAGGGAGGAGATATGGGGATATATGTATACATATAGCTGATTCACTTTGTTGTACAGCAGAAACCAACACAACACTAAAGCAATTATACTCCAACAAAGATGTTAAAAAAAGTCTCAACTTTATAACTACTGGGTATTTGCTATTGTCACTTTCACTACTCTTATCCAGCAAAATAATGGAAGTTCTATCCGAAATTTGTCTGCTTACCTTACATTCCAAACCTTACCCTTTCATAAACGTGTGCAGTTATGAAAATCTAGATAGTTTGCATTTGTTTTAGCTAAAGGATGACCAGAAACGTGAGCTTTTTATACACACATGGAAGGATGGAAAATTGTAACATGAGAATATTCCCAAATATTTGACAAGTTATTTCAAAATGGTAGACAGCCATGACCATGACTAGTCCCTATACCTGTCATTTTGTCAATATTGTTAAAGAAAAAAGCTATGCAAAATCAGCAACTACATGCCAATGAAATTTGGTAGATCAAACTTTTCAATGAAATTTTTAATGTCTCTGTAGGCCAATCAAAAGAATATATAATCAAATTGGTCACAAATCACAAACCAGAAAGGAAGTGAGCTATATATTTTAAATAGAAACCTATTTAAAAACCCCTTTAGTGGGAGACACAAGAGGGAAGAGATATGGGAACATATGAATATGTATAACTGATTCACTTTATTATAAAGCAGAAACTAACACACCATTGTAAAGCAACTATACTCCAATAAAGATGTTAAAAAAAATTTAAAAAAAAAACCCTTTAGTTCCATAAGCATTACTTCCTGGAGTCCTTTATAGTGTAGGATAGATGTTCTACAGCACATTCTACAGATAGATGCACTTTGATCACAGGTAAGATTTCTAATCTTATACTTCACTTGATATCTCTACAGTGCTGTAGACAGTATTTCCTGTGTTCTTGTTTATTATTTTTTTTTCAAACTGTGTCCTAAGAAAGTATACATAAGAGTAATTTTCTAAGTTGTTTTAGGCTTAAAAATATTTTTATGTCCATGTTTGATTAATACATTTGCTGTATAGGTAATTCTGGCTGGAAATCACGTTTCCTCAGAAATTTGAACATGTTGCTATATTTTATTCTAGCATTTAACACTGTTTTGAGAAATCTTATGGCTTCTGCTTCACATGCTTTTATAGAATTATTATCCCTGAACCTGTCTCTTTCAGAAGCTTTTAGCATCCTCTAACCTCACTGTTCTAAAGAGTGACAGTGATATGTTTTAGTTACAAATTAATTTGTGATGTATGCCACTATACCATGAACAAAACAAACCAAGACATAAGCAAAATAAACAAAAGCCATAGAAAGCTAGTTGCAACTCAACATACCATAGAAAATATGAGAGCAGAAATCACAATAACAGATGAATGGCTTATCTTCTTCAGTGTGCAGACACTTTTCTCATATTGTGAGAAAATCCTCTTTTGGTAAAAAGCTGAATATGGATTTTCCATGAGTTTTGTCCATTTTAAGAGTTTTAGAAAATGTATAGATCTAGGTTATGACTTCAACATATTTACTGAGTCTAATTTTTTAAAAGAAAAGTTGACTTCAATTTCATGGTCACTAAAAAAAGAAATATGTTTAGCTTCTTCCAATTTAAACTTCACAGCTTGACTTTTTATCAATTTGACTGATGTAGACATATTTGTCTTCCCTGCTTCCTTTTTCAAGGTAGGAATGACTACTAAAGATAAAGATTTCCTTCTTCAAGGCACACATGAAAATGTAAACTAGCAGATCTGCTAAATTCATTTTTTCCTATAGCTATTTAAATTTTTTGCTTTATTTTAATTTTAAGTTAAGTAACTTTCTTCGTCAGCAATAATTTCTACATGACAGGCATGTTTTCTAAAATATTTATTACACCGTGTCTTGATTTAATTTGACCTAATTCTTCAAATATATATTTCAGTTGCAGACTAATTAATAACTTTTCTTTGTTTAATTATGGTCTTTAATTATGTTCTTTGTTTAATTATGTTCTTAAAATAATTTTTTTACATGCCTTTTTTTGCTCATCTTAACATATGTAAATGAGAATTATCTAAACTACCTGAAGATCTATGTCAAATTTTCCACATAATTTGGCCATTACTGCATTTCTAAGACTTATAGATACTATTTTTTTTAACTTTATATTACTTAGTAATGTTATTACTAAATTAATTCATTAAAAGACATCAAAATTTAAGATACTGAACATTTTTTCATTGTAAAAATGATTAAATTATTTAAATTAAAAATGCTGTATGTTTGTATTCTCTACACTAAAAAAGTGTCTAGTAACATAAGTGGCCAATTTTGTTGAAAATATAGCTTAGTCGAATCTACTAAACCTCCTGAAGCCATAAAGATACAATTTTATTATTTTCTCATATTTTTAATATAAGATGGTTTACCATCTATATAAAGTATGCAACATAATACTTATTTAATATTTTTAAAAACCCAACTATATGTATTGGAATTATTTAATAAAAAAGTGGAAAAGTTTGCTGTCTTAAATAGTAATCAGGTCCACTGGTGGTAGAACTTATAAGTTGATATGTATGTTATTTGGTTTGACAAGGTGACATTTACGATGGGTAAATTTTCCCTGTGCAGTATCTTTGCTTCACCATCGTGAAGTCAGATATTTGGTTTTTGACAAGAATGGGGGCTCTTTCTCTAACAGGTGGAACTTATGTTATCAAAACTCATTGACATTGATATAAAACCTATATTCTGAAATTATTAATATAAAACTTTAGGAAAATAAAACCTCACTACATTTTTCTGTGCTCCTTCAAAAAGCACTAGCTTCTGGGCCAAGGAAACATATATACTATATAGCTTATATAGTATGTTTATATAGAAAAGAATGCTTCTTTCCAAGAAACAGCCTCACATACTCTAAAACTTATATCTGTAGCCATTTGTTTAGTTAAATTCTCTGATCAAAATGGTTAATAAAACTTCTCTGTCCCTTTCTGTTACAGCCAGGAGAAGGAACCTAAGTTAAAACCAGGGATCAGGAAGACTGGAACAATATCTGTCCAGTATTTACATGTCATAAAGCCAGAGACTCCAGGGTCTGTCTGGGTCTCGGAGAGATTTTACATGTATACCAAATAGTTGGAGTTAGAATTCAGGGTATTCATGTTTCCTAGGAGACCCTTTAGGAAGGGAGGAGAACAACCGTCTTCTTCCCCTTTGTAAGCATTAAGAAATCCTCTCTCTCATTCTTAGCCTATGGGGTATCTGGCTACTCCTGTAGGACAGTTGACCTTAGTCCCATGACACCACACTAGGCAAAACCACTAGGGCAAGAGGAGCCAGTACACTTACAATTTACTGTGTGGTATTTCATAAGAAATCTGTCTCTGATCCAAAATTTCTCATATATGCATTCAAAATGAACTTCATGAAGATGAATATTAAAAACCTGGCAGTAGTCAGAAATAGGACTAGAGTATTTGTGTTGATCAAAAAAAAGAAAAAGCACTTAGTTGAAGGTTCAAGCAAGGGGAATTAATTTTAAATGCTAATGAGATCAAGGCTCTTTGCCAGAGACGTCATCGCCATGATGGGGATACATCTGATCTAGAGATGTCAATGTCTGCACCCATGGGACAGACATCTCCTACACATTAATTGTGTTTATTTTGTCCAGGTTGTTTTCTTGACCAGCCTTAGGTAAATATATATTGTTTAATTCTTAGAAAGTACCCTATTTTTCTTTTCTTTTTTTTCCTTTGGATGATTTTTTAATTTTGCATTTCATATATTATCCAGTTTCACATTCTCACAGGATCAGCAATTACAACAGCTTCCTCGTCTCCCAAGTCTGAAAACGGCAAGACAGCCACAGCTGCGGCCAAAGGCAATGCACTGATGCGCTCACGAAACGAAAAAATTGCACAATTTTTCCTTCATTTTACTTAAACGAACGGCTGACGCTAAGGCTCACTGCTGGAGAACGGAAACCCTTTTCTTCTTTATGCCTCAATCTAAAATGTTAAACTTACCTGACAGGGCGCACGAGGTCTCTTCAATAATTAATTGCACACACACACGAAAAATCCTTTATGTAGCAAAACTACTTTGTTACACGGGGTACAAAAATACTTTCACTTTTTGGTTGGTTTTGAAGTTTGGAAAGAATGAGGACCCATGGCAGGGCTGGGGTGCGCCCTGGAGAGAGAAGAGAAACTGGGCAGAGAAGGGGTTTTCTTAATGACTGCTGGCCCATCTGAGGGGGAGGAAGCAGAGGACCCCAGTTTGAAAGGATCAAGAAAACGCTCTGTGTGGCTCGGTGGTCCTTCCTGTTGAGCCTGGAAGTGTGTGGGGTGGCGGAGGCCGCCAGCCGCCGGGCGGAACTGGCTGCAGGGCTTGGTCCTCACTGAAGCAGGGTGGGTGCAGGGGAGGGGATGCGGGGACAGGGACCGGGAATGAGGAACCGTTAGTGGGCACGACTTGTTGCTATGGTGACAGAACGTGAGAACAAACTTTACGCTCACGGATATACCAGTTTAAGGGTCTTAATTCATTCCAGGAAAACGTGCAAAATGAAACGCCTCATTTCTTTGAGGCGGGGCTACGGAAGCAAATTTGCACGGGAGGTCAGGCCTTGCTCAGTCCCAGTGAGACCTCCGAGCTGGGTCTGGATGTCCCGGCGAGAAGCCCCCCGAATCCTGCCGTGAGGCCGTGGAGAGGGGCTTTGGGGCAGGACAGGGCTGAGGAAAAGGAAAGGAAGAAAACAGTCCACTGAGTCAGGCTTAAGACTCACAGTCTTTGGAGGGAAGCAGCAGCTCTGCACCGGCCACCTGGGGGCAGTGGAAGCTCAGGGTGGCTTCCTCCCCACTGCGGCGGGGGCTTCGAGCTGTGGTGACAAGACTGAAGAGCTAACAGAACTGACGATAGTTCCATCCTTGCTGGGTGGTATCAGAGGAAGGGTACCAGTGCACCTGAGCATGTCGGGCGGCAGCGGCAGCAGCCATGGCGGCTGCGTAGGTAAACGCAGCACGTGAGACGGCTGGGGTCAGCTCTGTGGTAGAAAGTACCTTTTCTTGCTTCAGAGTTTTTGTTTTACAGTGAGATAAAATAAGGGGTTAAAAAATTCTATCTGCTCTCATGTATCCCCTTCAAATGTCTTTCCAAAATTTTCTCATTAACAAACAGATCTGAGCGACATTAGTATCATGGTGGCCTCCTTTTTGTTCTGCTTTTAACAACTGGCATCCATCCATGAACAAGAGTACCTCAATGGAGGCTGCTGGATTTGGTACCATACGCCAAGGGTCCCAGGAGTCTTGCCCACCTGTGCACCAGGTAACAGGCAGACAGACCTTGGTAAGAAACTTGGATAAAGGTCATAGTATTGTGATAATAATGGCAATGACTATATCGATCTAATTATGTTTGTTCATTTCAATGTGTTTGTATTTTCTCATTTAATTATTGCTAAAACTGGTGCAATATACAAAACAACTGTAATCGTTATGTGATTAAGAGATTAAGGCTCATTTTGATTCACGTATATTTCTTCAAATAACTTGTTTAGAATGAGGCAAAGTCAAGACTAAAAGTTTCAATTACCTTAGTTCAGTAAATAGCCCTGAGACAGCGAAATTACAGAGACCTAGGTTTCATCAACAACCATTTGTGTTATTTAAAACTTCACTTAACGCCTATAATTTATCTTCCTTTATAAAATGCTCTTTGTTTATCACTCTCTAAATCATTTCCTTTGGCACTCTCACTGACTCGTGTATACCTTCATATTCTTTATCTTGAAGACTTAGTTTATACTAGAAAGTAATATCAATGCAATTAAACTATGCCTTTCTACTATCATTTTTTCTGCAATTTTCCCATGTGTTTTATATTTAAACAGTTTTACTCCTGCGTCACCTGGTGATCTAACATACCTCTGTTAACTTATTATTTTAGAGTTATTTGAACCTCATTTAAGTTTTTATTTGTACTCTGAAAGAAGAAAAGAGTGGAAAACTCAACCCAAATTAGGAGAATATTTCCAGTCTCCATCTGAATGTCACTCATTGTGTAAACACAGAAATTGTCAGATGAAGCAACAAACCACAGAACCTGGATAAAATACTATTCCCTGCTGGGCAGATTCTTAGAAACACTGAAAGTCTTGAAAGAAAAATAAAGGAAGTTGACTTTGAAATAAGTATGATGATTCATGCTGAGACAAATCACATTCACAGGGTATATGAACATTGAAAATAGAATGGCAAACCAGAAACGGGAAACAATGTAATGCTAGCTAGAGATTCTACCTCCAAAAAAATAAAAAGCAAAATTTTAGCGCTTAGAGAAATTTAAGACGTGAAGTTAAAGCAAATAGGACAAAAACAACAACAACTTTAAATGATTCCTTTAAAAAGAAGGAAATGACATTCTGCGTTGAGATGTGTACTACTATAAAATGTCAGTGCCAAAAGTGTAACAGTTGCAAACGTCATTAAATGAACCAGATGTGAATATGGTGAAAATCATTTCAGCAAAAACTGGTTTGGGCATGCTGGCTTAGAAATGTTCTAACCTCCTCTTGTTGAAGTGAGTGTCAATATAAGCATTTTTAATATAAATTTTTCTATCTCATACCCCTTTAGAACATTTCTTGTTTATATTTTGCCCAAAGCATTGGTATTCATTTAGGTGACAGCAGTTTCATAAAATGTTGTCTGCCCAGAATTCCATGTACAATAACTTGTTTTAATATCACACCCACACACTCCTACAAATGAAAGATGAAAAAGAAATAAATCATAATAGCTTGAAAATCAGTCACTACATAGTGGATTCCAAACAACAATGATCAAATTAAAAGAGAAATATGTTTAAGGATACGTTTATTTTCATCATAAGTTTTCTTAAAATATAGAGGGGATAATATTCCCATTCTATTTTTATTTTTCTACTTTTTCACAAATATCTCAGACTTCAGTGTAATAGATGGACTAAGAGGTTGAAGACATAAAATCTAAACATAAGTGTTTAATATGTTATGTGAGATATTAAAGCTGTGGGAAATTAATTCTTGTCCTGTGCTTTATCTGAGAAATGATGCAAAGACTGCACATTAGAGTCAGTTATTAGAAATGTCTAACTTGTAAAAAAATTAAAATAAAAACAAAAATAGCGAAAAAATAATATAATTATGGTTTGTATTTAAGATATAAGCTATACAAGTAGAGCACTTTATTTTCCCCTTTTAGGATCACAGAAATAAAGCAATAAAAATTAAGATGCATTAGAAAATATTTCAGCTACTAACAGAATATAAGAAATGTCTGTGTATAATTTAGATGCCTTTAAGGTATCCCTAACAGAGTGTCTTTCATATAATAGTGTTCAATCAGTGAATGAAGATAATATGTAAGATTACATAGCAAACACTTTATTGCTATGTGGTTTCTTAAGAATTGATATCTATTCACTTATCCAATCTTTACAGAACCTATAACGCAAAATTTCTTCTAGAAACTATGGGAGATAGGATACAGCCTTGTCCTCAATATACTTATGATAAAGTTGGAAAGGCAGAGTTTAAAACTTTGTAATTTTTAAATAATGCTATATGGCTTGCTATGAATAAATGTTCTCAACCCTTTTTAACTCAGATTTTGGACAATAGTCTGACAAGCTCATTCTGAGAAAGATCCAAATACACATTTTGTAAGATTCCAGTTTTTAGCTTATTGTAGATGAGACTGAAGAACTGAAATTCTGCCTGATGATGAGATATGTACCTGCATGGCAAAATGATCAAAAGCTTATAACTCTGTTCTAGTTAATAGAAATAACCATGAATTAAACACTGCCCCACCCCACCATCAAGAGCCTATTTCATAATAAATGTTAGACTATTCCACCTCCAAACTTTTCACTTATCTAGCTCCAAACTCTAGCATTCTTATTCTTACTACTTATACACTTTCTACTCTGTGGTATCCTGGTATATAGCCTGGATGATTTCCTTTGAGCTTCAGGTGCGAAGCCACTAACAAAAAAATGTTTAAATCTGTTCTCCCAGGATCTTAAAGATCTTATCTTTATGACAGCTCCCATAAATCTTACAAAATGATCATTAAATACTGATTTACTCAATTAATTATAAAAACTTAAGTGTTTAGTATTTGGTCATGTATACAATTTTAAAAAATACATCAACAGAAAACTTTCTGAATGTCACTAGATAATGAATTAAGCAAACCTTTACTGAAGCTTAAATTATGGTACAGAAATACATTTCAACTGATTTAAGTCCAACACAATGAAGAGAGAAATTATGGCACCAAAATTTTCCCTCCTCTATTATATACACTGGGATTAATTTAGATTACTATTCAATCTATTGTTTTCATTTTTCTAGGCTTTGTTCCATACAAATTTGTGCAGTTTTTCTACATTAAATGGAAATCTTAAATCTATTAACGGGGGCGGGGGGGGGGGGGGAATCAGACCTCAAGCCAATAAATGTTCATCAAATCTACTGGAACACTGTTCAAGAACAAAATCCACTTTGAGCATTGGTCCTCATAATAGCACCAAAACATTAGGTACTGCGCGCTAATTACAGAATCGGACTGATCCATTGATTAAAAGCTTCTTCAGTGAAGCTCTGAATCAACAACATGTTTAAAAGTCAAAAGTGTTCCAACCACTTGATTTCAAACCAAGTAGAATTTATGTTTAGAAACACTAAAAAAAAGTGTTTCATTTATAAATACAAAAACGTCACTGCATCAATCCAGAAAGAATCAAAAATTGTTTGAGGACAAGAAGAAATTTAAAATTGAGTCAACTTTCCTCTTTTCTCAACTGCTTAAATGTCCATATTAGCAAATACAGCTAAAAGATGCCAACTCTTTTAAGCCTGTATTTCTAGTCATTTCCCATTGACCATTTTGGAATTTTGTATGTTATGTTTTATGGATAGCATTCTGCTTCACTGTGTATTATGTTTGAATAACCTGAATAGTTCTTATTCATCACTTGATGCTACTCCATGGTGAAAGAAATACCAGTAAGAGGCGCCGTCAGAACACTATCACATGCATCACAAAGTCACAGAGGTTTTTAAGTCACAAGATGGCAAAGACATCGATTCTGCTTTAAACCAAAGTTTATGGCATATCCTTAATAGAAATCAGTGGGAATGGCTACGAAAGTGAAAGTTAAGGTGAATCATCTGAGCTGGCTTGACTTGTTGAATCCAATACAACCTTTATCTTAAATCTCCTTGCTAACAAATTTAGTGATAATTCTTTTATACTACCACTTAGCAAGTTAATAAAGGCATGGTACTCATGAGAAGCTAACCTTATTTAATGGGGGGCACAGAATGGCATACAGTTTCCATACAGTTCTATTCTATTCTATACAGCCAATATTCCCTAGTATCAATCCACACCTTCTTTGCTAATCAACACCAGCTTATTCCAAAAGAGCTCATGGTAACGAAAAATGTCAGACTCCCTTGACCTTAAAAGAAAATTAAGCCCAGGGTCCATCCCCCCCATTCCCCCTCTGGGGTATAAGGTTAGTGTAAACCCACAGTGTAACAGTGTATTGCTTTATGGAGGGGGTGTGGTTGGGAGGGAGACACTATGGTGAGGAATGGATCAATTAAAGTCACACAAGTATAGGAAGCAGTGAGATAGTAATACACAAAATGGATAACTGCAGTCATTTTTTTAGAGGACTCGACTCGTGGAAGAAGAACTTTGATTGGTGCTGGAAAAATATCTGTATGAAGTAGAAATTTGTTTCAATAACATTAGTAGAGAATATGTTCTAGAAAGTGGAGGTAACTAGATGCAAAATCCTGGTAGCAATTTAATAGAACAGTCCCAGATGGCTAGGCTGAGGCCAACACCTAATGAGGACGAAAGCCTTGTCTGTGGGGAATTTTGGATGATACCTGGAGAAATATTACACTGTGCGTAAACCAAATTAAATTGTTTCCACAAGTGTTGTAAAGTTTCATATAGTAAAAGGTTTTTTCTACATGCACTTCAATTTCACAGCAAGAATGGCATGGGATACCTAAACACAGAAGAGAGTATTCATGCAAGATATCCAACTCCTTGATATAATATGCATACAATTCAAAATGATTACACTATCATCACATCTAGGGCTTTCTGCAACTACAAGGTGGTGGTTATGGAAAGCATGGCCCTTGCTATCAATATCTAAAAAGCAGCCACCGCCTTCTTCTATGTGTGTTCTCTTTTTGTGTTTTTTCTTAATTTTTCTTAATCAACTCTGCTGTTGCTGCTTCCTAGCAAAACTGGTGAAAACAAAACTGTAATCATTGAACATAGCGCTCTGGCAATCAAGAGGTTTAAAACCTTCAATCTTCTGGGGCGAAAAAAGTACTGTGAGACATTTAGAACTCTGATTTACGAACAGGGTGGTCACAAATTCCTGGCTTGAAGACTTCCACAACTTTCCTGATCAGGTCATCATAGGAGGTCTGACTTAAGTTTGTTTCAAGCTAACATAAGAAAATTCTGGTTCTGGAGTGATGTGAATAGTCCAATAAGTTCCATCCGATTTCATTCCATTCATTAAATACACACAAGGGTTGAACAGTGTGGCATCAATGACAGAACCTGGTATCAGGTCACGAATTCCACTCTCACGAATGACATCCTTTGCAGTAACACCATCTTTCCTGTAGAACCGGTCCATAACCGCTGGGTCAAGCTCACTCATCAGAATTTCCAGGGTTTGATCTGGCTGATTGATTACCCAACTCTCTGGGAAATCCAAAGTATACAAGTACCAACAATCAGAATTCATGCATCCCATACGATATGCTGCTCCATGTGGGAAAATTGCATTAAGAAACTCTATTTCTTCCTGGAAATTCCGGTGTGGGTACCCTTGGTGAGGTGGCTTCATGAAATTCTTAGGAGAATAAAAGCTTTGAATTGAGTCAAACCCACTGTAATCCCTAGCAAGTTTCAACAGGGGAACCAGTGCTTTCAGCAAGAGGGTGGTACCACATGTCTTCAAAATGAAACGTCTCTTGGAGACAAACATGCTACTCTCACTGAGTACACAAGCTTCCTGCTTGTCAGTTTTTGTCACACATATGATTAAACATTGCACATCCTTCAAAAGTATGTCCCACTCGGATCTTGGGATGGTGCGAAGATCCCCAGATCCTTGGTTTGCGTCAGAGAACAAAACCTCCAGCAGCTTCTCGGTTCCTTTGAAAAAATGTGCAGCTTCCATCACTGTGAGATTAGCGAACAACCAAGAACCACAGAAAATCAACTAAATTAAATCTCTTCTCCCGCCGCTGCCGCCGCTGCTGCAGATTGTTCCAGCTGTGTTACTAAAGTTCAGGTTCTTTTTTTGCTATAATTTTACATTAACTTTTTTTAAAAAAGGGTTAATAAAATTTTCCCAGCTTTTTTTTTTTTTTCGTGAGCTAAAGTTGAACGTGAGTGTCTTGGAAGTAGAGGCAGATACAGCTCAGTCTCTTGCAGTCCGCTGTTTCCCCGTTAGAGAGAGCAGAGCGAGCGCTAGCTAATGTCGCCGGCCATACTGTGGGAGCCTAACGTGTCCATTTTATAAACTAATCATAAACTTTAGAAAGCACAACCTTTCTCTATTCTTAGTTTATCTTTATAACCTAAAGTCATATAACTTCTCTATTTCTAAGTGCCTCACTGCTAATACACCTTCCTAATAAATTGTATAACCCATCATCAACTGTATTCATCAAGGAAAAATATGTAACTATGTAGGTTAGAATTTAGCTTATCACACAAATCTTTTGTTTACCCAAACACACTTCAGTCAAGTCTCACTTGACTACCCTATTTATGTGCCAAAATAAGTGCATTCAGAAAATGAATTATAAGACTGTATTCTAAAGACAAACATTTACAAACAAGTTTTCTTGCTGGATGAACATAATAGATTGACCGGTTGAATTTTTACTCTCAAATAATTGTGAGAGTTGATTTTTTCCTAAAATCATACTGAATTAATGGCATATTTTAGTGTTGTAGTCAAATATGCTGCCGACCACACTCCTTCACCTAAAGTTCCCCTAACTTGTTATATTTTTTTTCACAGATACAGCACTTTGTATATTTCATTTTGATTTATTTTCTGGCAAAATATATATTTTTGCAAAACTCCCTGTCATATATATTTTTCTTTTGCTTTTCCAGTGTAGATTAAAAGAAAAAAAATCCCCAGACTAAAAAGCCAGCTCCAGGTATCATATAACTTCTATGACTAAAAAGTACAGATAATTTGCTTGTTTTCCCAGGGAAGTGGGCAGGCAGCCAAACCTCACAACCAAAATTAGTTCCCAATTTAGTGTTCGATGTCATTTCACAAGGACTAGAGTGAAAGATGAGACATTGGACATGTTAACTCTGAGGAAAATTATCACTTCACCTTGTATAGCGCGTCTTTACTGGATGAAATCAGAGGAGATAAATCATCTGTCCCTGTGACAGATCTGCCTGTCATCGAGGGGAAAGATGTCCCCTAGTGAGAAGGCAGGCACTGTCTGAGTTTCCCTCAGGTTATAACCAGATATATTTTGTGCCTCAAAATAATTATAGAAATTTGAAAATGGAGATGATGTATGCAGGACACACTTCCCAAGTCGATTTTTCCAAATGACATTTTAAGTGCATGTATATAAATACAAATAGGAATGTATTCACATTTGTGAACTGCATATGCCCTTGAAATTGTTACTGGGTAAAGAAAACATTTACTGAATGCTTACTATGATCAGGCATCGTAGTGGCTGGTGGTCATTAACCTAAGAAAACACATAGGTCCAAGTAAGATTCATGGGGTGTTTTGTCCCTCAAATTTTCCTTCAGAAAGCAGGAAATCAGCTTATATTTAAGTACCTACAAAGGCGGGCAAATTATGATCAAATCTCTCATATAATTTATTTTGAAATCTAAAGTGCTTTTGGGAAAAGGTGCATTAACTAGAAATGATACCACTCCTCATCACGTTTTGGATACATAGAGAGGTGACCTCGTGGAAATGCAGATGAGGGAGGCAAAGATATTTTATTCAGACTTCGTGTTTATTCCTGTGTTACGGCATTGCAATTGAGAGTTTTGGTTGCGGTTTTAATAGAGGATTTTAAAAAGTAGTAGAGAACATGTTAATGGTGAAGTTGCATACATGCCTTCAGAAATAATAATTAGCCCAAATGTTCAATGAATGAGTCTTTGTGACTTGAGATAAAATGCTTAGTGGCAGCATAATGATCATTTTAAAAGGGCTCTAGCTCTCATTTTTGAAGGAAGTCAAAGTCTAAACTGCTAGATAACTCAAGACTAGCTCTAGATTTAATAAAGTTAAAGCTATATGAGCTGCTAGAAACCAAAAAAAAAAAAAAAGTGGCTCTAGTATTATAAAGTTAAAGCTATGCTATAAGGGTTCTAAATAAAATATTTATATTCTTCTAAAATCCTATTCTAGTTCAGCCCCCAAAAATCCTTTTGAAATCATCTTATAAAATAGGGACTCAATCACCTTATATATCTGGTTACTGATATTTATAAAAATGCATTATAAAAATGAAACTTTAAAAATAAATTAATGCCCCCATGCAAAACTTTATGTAATTGTGTAAAAATTACACTATCTCAGGACTTCCCTGGTGGTCCAGTGGTTAAGACTCTGTGCTTCCATTGCAGGGGATAGGGCTTTGATCCCTAGTTGAGGAACTAAGATTCCCACATGGCACATGGAAAAAAATAAAAAACAAAAATTACACTATCTCTAACATGGAATAATACATTTTTAATTAAGAAATTAAAATAAGTCAAAATAGTCATTTGTGTTTACTCTTCCGAAGAAAGTCAAACGTGATAAGCCTATCTGTGATTTTCTATAAGATTTTGTTAAATCTCCTTTTTTAGCTCATAGTAATAATAGATCAGGGCTCATTGATCACTTGTTTATTCATCATGCATGTATTGAGCACATCCTTTTGCCTGGATCTTGCACTGGACACAAGATGTAAAAGGGTAAACAAAGCAGATTTGTCATTTCAGAGCTTGAATTGTAGTGATAACAGACTTAGTTCATATTGTTGATTTAAGACTGTTGTTAACTAGAACATGTTAACTAGAACAGACAGAGGAAAGTACAAATTTAGACCACTTAGATTAGCAGGGAAAAGGAAGTGATGAGATTCTCAAAAGCCAAGACCAGGCAGGTCATCAACACAGAAAGGACTGCACCAGTTTCAAACAAAATAATCTGGATTTATGGATTATGACTTAGAGTGTGTATTAATTTCAATACAACTGATAGAAGGCTGTAAATTAGGAAATGGCTCAAAAATGATCTAGGAGAAAATACATTTGCTGGCTCTCTGTCTTCTAAGGGTAAAGCAAAAACTCCATCTGATCTCATTCACACATTCATTTCTTCATTCTCTTTTCCATTTTTTCATCAAAAAGGTATTGAACACCCTGTATATACCAGGAACTCTTCTTTTTAATGGGCATAGAATGTTAAAGCAAAGAGTCCCTGCCCTCATGGAATTTACAGTCTACTAGAGAAATAAAGATAACAAATATGCCATACACTTATAATATAGTAATTATTTGTAAATCTATAAAGATAGAGATTATGTGCAGTATGACTTTTATACATGGATATGATGGCTTGTTGTCTATATCCTTAACTCTATATATTTCTCTTTATCTGTAGAAACGTACAGAAATGATAAAAAAGAAAGCTGGGATATAAAATGGTAAGAGATGAAGTGGAGAGTTAGAAGGTTTATAAGTCTTTTCCTACTCATTTTTGAAGTAAGCTTTTTTTTCCTAGAAATCTTTGACATGATAGTACACATGTTCCCAGTTTCTCAAACACCCTACTCCCCCCCTGCCTCCTCCATGCCTTTAAATATCTTGCTCTTTCAACTTGAATGCTGTTCCCAAAGTTCATTGAGACTGAAAACAAAACACCTGACTTTTACTTCAAAGCCATGGTTAATATGACACCCTCTTTAATGTGTCATTTCACCCAGGCAGGTTTAGCTCCTCCTTCCTCAATGGTGCCTGAGAGCCCTAAAACATGCTCTTCAGTCCCAGTACTTGACTGCCAAGAGAATTCCCCAACTCACCCTTCAAAATTAAAACAAAATAACTTTTTGAATGTTGCTAAATATTTATTGATTGCTAACATCATCAAGTTCTCTATCAGATGTTTTTTCTTTCTATTATGTGAATTCTTATGCCAACATACACATGAAAGAATGCTCATCATCATTAATCATTAGAGAAATGCAAATCAAAACTACAATGAGATATCATCTCACACCGGTCAGAATGGCCATCATCCAAAAATCTAGAAACAATAAATGCTGGAGAGGGCACGGAGAAAAGGGAACACTCTTGCACTGCTGGGTGGGTATATAAATTGATAACAGCCACTATGGAGAAGAGTATGGAGGTTCCTTAAAAAACTACAAGTAGAACTACCATACGACCCAGCAATCCCACTACTGGGCATATACTCTGAGAAAACCATAATTTGAAAAGAGTCATGTACCAAAATGTTCATTTCAGCTCTATTTACAATAACCAGGAGATGGAAGCAACCTGAGTGTCCATCATCAGATGAATGAATAAAGAAGATGGGGCACATATATACAATGGAATATTACTCAGCCATAAAAAGAAATGAAATTATTTGTAGTGAGGTGGATGGACCTAGAGTCTGTCATACAGAGTGAAGTAAGTCAGAAAGAGAAAGACAAATACCGTATGCTAACACAAATATATGGAATCTAAGAAAAGAAAAAAAAAAAACGGTCATGGAGAACCTAGGGGTAAGATGGGAATAAAGACACAGACCTACTAGAGAATGGACTTGAGGATATGGGGAGGGGGAAGGGTAAGCTGTGACAAAGTGAGAGAGTGACATGGACATATATACACTACCAAACATAAAATAGATAGCTGGTGGGAAGCAGCCGCATAGCACAGGGACAGCTCTGTGGTTTGTGACCACCTAGAGGGGTGGGATAGGGAGAGGGTGAGGGAGGGAGACGCAAGAGGGAAGAGATATGGGAACATATGTATATGTAAAACTGATTCACTTTGTTATAAAACAGGAAACTAGGGCTTCCCTGGTGACGCAGTGGTTGGGAGTCCGCCTGCCGATGCAGGGGACTCGGGTTGGTGCCCCGGTCCGGGAAGATCCCACATGCCGCGGAGCGGCTGGGCCCGTGAGCCATGGCCACTGAGCCTGCGCGTCCGTAGCCTGTGCTCCGCAACGGGAGAGGCCACAACAGTGAGAGGCCCGCGTACAGCCGAAAAAAAAACCCAGGAAACTAATACACCATTGTAGAGCAATTATACTCCAATAAAGATGTTAAAAAACAAAACACTAAAATTTCATTATAAAAAATTCTTGTCAAATAAACCACCTATCCTTAATATTTAAATTGTATATCCTGGATAAAAGTAATCTGTAGAGAATTTTCCCTTTATATCTGGGCAGACGTCTGTCTGGGTATTTCAGAAAATACTTGATTCTACTGGTGGTTTCCTCTCATAGCTCTTATACATTGCTTGCATGACAAATTTCAACTTCTTTTCTTTCCTCTTAGTATTACAGATTTTTAAGTAAAATGCACACCTGAACATTGCCTTACAGTTGCATCTAGCCACTACTCATTTTTAATTCCACAATTTTATAATTAAATATTTTAGGTAGGGCATTTTTGATTTTAAGTTTCAGAAATTAACTTCAGCTGGCTTAAGAAAAACAGGCCATCGTTTAAAATATGAAACGATGTGTCATATCAGGACAGAAAAGCAGCTGGGGCTTAGGAAGGATTGTAAACCAAACAAGGATTTTAAACAAAAAAGAAAAACAGAACATGGCAGTTTGCTTTTTAATTTCTCATTCTTTTGAGTTGGCTTCATTCAGCTTTTCTAGCACAGGAGTGTTCTGTTGTTTAATCCACATGACAAGAAAAAAGGAATCATCCAGTTCTAGGCAGGTAGAAGGATTATTTCTTTTTCTTTTTCTCCCTTGGTCCCAATCCTAAATTTCCAAGGCAGGGGCTCTGAGTGACCAGCTTGGGTCAGGGACTCCTCCAATGCCCCAGCTCCAAGGGGGCCACATTTCACAGCAACATAACATGCTTCACTCTAGATGTAAACTTCTGGCCTTTTCTCTTGACCAGAACTAAGCATGGAAAATAGGGACCAATTTTCTGAGCTGAAATTTATTCTCAGAGAATGAAAAAAAATTGAAAAGTAGAACAGTTATCAAAGGGAAAAAAAAAAACAGCAGAGAAAATGGGACCATAGAAAACAGGGCAATGTATAAACAACAGACTTTATTATCAGTTAAACCTATATTCACATCCTGGCTATGCTATTTTATAGTTGCAGGTTGCATGGCATTTAATTTATTTGAGCATCATTTCCTCAATTGTACAAAAATAATACTACCTCCTAAAATTATTTTGGGGATTAAGTAGCATGATGCATATAAGTTTTATGGCTGATGCAGTACATCAATTCAGTGTGTCGATATGGCTGGTCCTGCTAATGGTTCAGGCCTCTTAAGTCTATGAAATCTCTTTAGACAATCATTCCCAGATTATCTGACTCCTTACTTTGCCTTTTCTCTTTAAGTTATGTCATGTCTCTGTATCTTTACTTATTAGCTATCTCTTCCATCAGATTGTAAAGTTCACGAAGCAGGGTCTCTGTCCAAGTTGTACACTAATGTAGTCCCACTTTCTGAAACAATGTCCAAAATATACAAATTTTTTTAATGAAGGAAATGTGTACTAAGTACATAATGGTCATTATATTTCAGTGAAATTGTAGAGCATGTAGTTCAACTTCCAGATCTTTGAATACAAAGAAGTATTCTTGAATAAAATTCTGACAATTTTCATGGGACTTCTTAAGGTTTTAAATGTAAAGAGACTGTTTGCTAATAAAAAAGAAAATAATAATTAGATTAGAAAATGGAGTATGATCTCCATTATTCCTAGATATAAGAAATACAATAAAATATCTAAAAATGTTTTCTTTTTCTATCTTCTAACTCAAAGGAGATATTTCTGGGTGTTGATTTCATGCAAAAATTTAAACTGATTTTTTAGTTTTCTGAACTCTCTATGTTCTCAATATGGAGTATGTAGTACTAGTTTATATTGGAATGAACACTTTGTTTTAAATGTAACACAGTATATTTGAAATAATGCTGTAATCCACATAAAGCTATTAAATCATACAATCAATAAATTGTAAGGGATTAGTTGAGTTGCTATGAGTCCTTGCCCATCAGATGAGATGAAATGAGTATACCAATAGGAAGCAAGAATATCTATCATTAAAGGATGGGTAAGCATTTTTTAAATGGAATGAAAAAAAGAGTACTGGAGTGGAGGTAAAAATAGGAACTAAGAGAAATAAGGCGCATATGAGCACTGACGTGTAGACAATATTACCTATAATTGCATGAAAGACTAGTTATCCTCTCCTGAAATGTGAAAGATCCATTCTAGAATGTTCTCTAAGCTTCTCTTTAGCAGAGTAACTCAATGATTCTATATTTTTAAAGCCCACAAAAAGATTAATGAGATTAGAAAATGCACAAATACCTGACAAACAATAAGAGAATGTGAGAAATTAGTGAAGCAACTGTTTCTTCGTACTTACAAAGTCAATCATGCAAAAATATTGCAAAGCGATTTTGGTTACCATCATGGTATCCAACTTCATTCTTTATTCTTTCTGAATCTGATCTTCAAATGTCATTCTTTTTCATGTTCAATACGGTTATCCTGAAATGTTCCTATCTTGTTCTGAGAAGTGAGGCTTTAGGATAAAATTCATTGGATTTCCATCTGCAGTATTCAAAAGTAGATGTGGAAGAGGAAGATGTGATGGAACCAGACTTCAGAAATGTATGACCTAAATGGAATGGAATAAATATACACTACTTGAAAAACATACATTGTACAAATAGACATGAAATATAGGCACAATTTCTGAAGTTACATGTAATCATATACCAAAGCTATTTCATGATAAAGTTCAATTTATGCTAAATGTATAAAGGAAAGAAGAACAATTGCATTAAAAATACTTTATAATGGGAAATGTCTTGGCTTTATTAAAAAGGTATAATAAAGTTATTTAAAATTATATCCTATCCATGTAATGTATAATATATAATGTATATAAAGCAACAAATTGTTCTGATGGTCTTAGAATATTTTTAATTAAAAAACAATATTTCTTTTCTCTCCTAAAAAGGGAACACATAAAGTTATTGAGACATTTTTTTTCAAAGTTATTCTCCACTCTACCTGTACAGAATGACAATGTATGCTAAGGCATGAAGATTGAAAGAGGTAATGTCTACAAACATTCCCTGGAAAATGCTCTAAAAAGAAAAGACTGTGATTTATATTAAGAAGTGTTGGAGGAGACCATCAAAAAGATATGATCACCAGTTGACCCAAGAGCTGGACCTTGTGAACTGAAGGCTCTACGACCCCCACTCCTGTCCTTGGAAGTTGCATCTTTCTGGCCTTCCCCGCTCCCAGAAGTTGCTCCAGGATAAAGCCTTGAAACAGAAATGTGTTCAGACCATCTGGACTGGGTACCTGACTGAGCCCAGTTAAGGTCTCTGTATCAACTTTGAAGATGTGCTGTGCAGGTGGGGAAATGTACTCTTCTTGTGGCCGCCTAAGAGGACCCTGGTAAATAAGTTCCCCTGTTTATTAAAAACTGCTGCCTATCAATCTGGAGCAGTCTTTGTTTGCTCTCTCCCTGCCCTCCAGGGCACCCCTATCCTCTCCCCCTACAACTGCCAATAAAGGGGTTGGTTTCAGATTACAGAAGAAGATCCCTAGGAGGCTGCAAACCAGTAAGAAGTTAAGGTAATGCAGTGAGCTAGACATGAAACAGCTAAATGTTGGTAATAAGAACAAAGTTGCACTATGTTTGAAAATGGGAATGTCCCTTTGGAATATCTAAGTCAACATTCACTTTAAGCAGACAGAAACATGTGTCGAGATTATCTCTCTTCTGCCAGTATTATTTTTCCAGAAATAATAATTAGCAAGCCCCAAACTATATTTACACTAACCAACCTTTCATTTAGGTGTTTTACAAAGACAGTATTAGGATAAAAGAAGCTTCAGGCACTTCTATTATAATAACCGATGTCTCCCAAGATGTGCTGATGTGCAGGTTACAACATTCTGATTGTAATTTCTAATGCATTACAGGAGAGCATGGACTCTTGAGAATCAGATGAAATTCTCTTTCATCTAGATTACATTTTCTCACTGTCCCAATGTGCCTGATATGAACTGACACAGCCATAAATATGTTTATGTGAATTGCACGCTGTCATAGTTAGATAGAGAAATATATAGCCCTGTGGGAAAAATAATTTCAGATACTTTTCAAGTGCTTTTTTGTTGTAACAGTAATTCTTGCAAATCACATAGTAGGGTATATAAAATAACAATTCTGCCTACAGAGTTAGTGAACTGTGTATTCTTCGGAAAGATTGAAAATTTGTGTTCAGATCATACCTAAAGGTAATATGTAGGATAATTTAACTCTCTGGAGGTTTATAGATCTCCAAATTCCCTACACTACCTCTTGAGAAAGAAACCAAGTGCTCTTGCCCTTCTAATAAATTATGAATGTACCAGTGATGACTGAATGTATACCCAATTAACTAGAGAAATAGGCTCACAATATTCTAAATTTATACACAGAAGACATACATAACTGTGCTGTGGATAGAGAAAATACGAATTTCAATAGCCTTCATTGGGTTGTTATCAACACTAATGAAGTTAAAATGTATCAAGTGCTTAGAACAGTGCCTGGCACTTAGTAAGTACAACACAAGTTGTTGACAATTTGAAAGTGTTAATACATGAAAGTTACAAATACCTTCAAAATTATTACATTACCTGCACAAATAATTGCATAAAATTTATTTCACATTTTGGATATGACTTGGTGTTAAGTATGATTGAGCCCTGTGATTGATTTGATTCATTAAATGTATTATTCAGGTTTCTCAAACAGCAGGATGGTATTTGGAGGACTTTGCCATGTTGTATGACTATTCAAATTGCTTAGATATTTTAGTATCATAAATGCAAGTTGTAGCACTGGAGATATATTTTATATCCCGCAACTTTCCAAGGTAATTTTATGTCATACTGCTGACCACTGCGCTTGCTCTATTTCTCAACAATTTTAAACTTGCCATTATGTAAAGCTTGATTAAAACATCAACTCCATCATAAACTGTTCTCCAAATTCTATACTAATTTTCCTCTTCCCTAAACTCAGTGCTAAATATAAAGGTGGTCTGAATATTTTTGAAAAACGTGTACATTTCCTTATCGAATCTCTTATTTCATTTCCACCTTTGCTCAAAAAATCCAAGAAAGACTGTAGAAAAATTTGCAAATGAACTCTAGAATTTATATGAAATTTCAAAAGTCCAAAAATGTCAAAGAAAATCTTGATGAAAGAAGAATAAATTTGTGCATAATTTATTGAATTTCAAGATATACTATGTGTACAGTAAAGGATAAGCCTTGCCCAGAGTAAGGTTTGGCCCTTTGTCCTCATGTCTTAGTGGGTACGCACTAACCCTGCCTGATAGTGTCTTTGTTTACCTGGAGGTCTTGGGCCATGCCACTTAATCTATGTTAACAATACGATTTATAGTGGGGGTCTTGGGCCACTTGGTGTCAGCTCCACCTCTGGAGGAGTTGGAGGCTGAAATCACCTATGTGGGTGGTCAGCCATGTTTATTGGGGACCAAGCCCCAATAAAAACTATGGACATCAGCGCTTGTATGATCTCTCCTCATTGGCAATACTCCAGGAGAAGTGCCAGATATCATTACTAGAAGAAATACAGGATGTTTGCATCACTCCTCTGAGACATGGCAAGAAGCCTTATGTCTGTTTTGTCCTGCACCCTACCCAATATGCCTTTTCCTATTGTTTATAATAATCTGTATCCTTTCACTGTAATGAACTGGAACCATGAGTATAACAATTCTTCTGAGTTCTGTGAGCGTTTCTATTATTTATGAGCCTGAGGGTTGTCTTGGAGACCTCCTTAACTGTATGGTAATTGTGGATTTGGTGTGAAATAGAGAAAAATAGATCAATGAAACAGAATTCATTGTGTAGTCCAATATGGTAGCCTCCAGCCACATGTAGCTGTTAAAATGTTAAATTTAATGAATTTAAATGAAATAAAACTAAAGATTCAGCTCTTCAGATGCATTATATACATATCAAATACTCAACGGCATATGGCTAGTGGCGATTGTATTGGACTACACAGATATAAAACATTTCCATCATCATAGAAAATTTTATTAAATAACACTCAAGTAGAGAGTCCAATAAAAGACCCAATTAGGTAGATAGATATTGTTTTTGGTAAATTTTACATTAAAATTTGAGAAGTAAAACTATAAAACTTCTAGAAAATCACATGTGAAACTATCTTCATGTCCTCAAGTAGGGAAAAATTTCTTGAAAGAGGACAAAAATAGTAATTATTAGTGGAAGCTATAAGTAATTGGGTTGCATTAAATAAAAATTCAGTTCATCGAATGACACCATCAATAATGAAAAAGGAAAGTTACAGAGTGGGTGAACACATTTTTAATACATATAATTAACAAAGAACAAATATCTAGAGTATAAAAAAGAAATTCTAAAAAATGAAAAGACAAACAATCCAGTAGAAAAATAGCTGAGACTATTTGGCATTTCACAAAAGAGGCAATCTACATAGCCAATACACATACAAAGTGTACTAAACCTCAATAGTAATCAGGGAAATGCTGTATAAAAAATACAAGGAGATACTACCATACACCCTAGAATGGCTATAGAAAAACTAAGTGCATCGGGTATTGGTGAGAAAGTGGAACTACTGGAAATTTCATATAGTGCTGGAGAGATTGTAAATGACTAAAATGATATTTAGAAACTCTTTGAGATCATTTTCCATGAAAAACAAATGCATACATGACGACCCAACAATTCCTTACCTGGGAATATATAAGTGACAATTATACTTCCATGTGCATCAAAGAGATATAGAAGAATATTCATTGCAACATTATCCTTAATAGCTCAAAACCTGGAAACAATCCTATTACCCATCAGTAGTGGACTAGATAAACTGTGGTACATAGATACCATATGATAATAAATATAAATGACTACTGCTGCATGCAACATGTGGATGAATTTTAATATTATTTGCTATAGTGCAAACAATATTTTGCTATAGAGGTTAGATCCAAAAGAATATGTTATATATTTTTGCATATAAAGTTCATTAAAGAAGAAACTAATTCACACTATTAAAAGCCAGGATGATGGTTTTCTCTGAGCAAAAGAAGAGTATGGATTTGGGGAGGCTGCACACAAGGGCATTATATATTGCTGGTCCTGCACTATTTCCTGATCTGGGGGGTAGTTACAAAATGCATTTACATTGTGATAATTCATCAATCCGCACACATGATTAAATGTCCTTTTATGATGCAGAATACACTTTAATAAAAATGATTTTAAAATCTTATAGTATAAGTAAAAAAGAGTATAACATCTGTTTGATGATAATTGTATACATTCTGGAGAAATACTAGTCCAGTTTTAACATGCTAAAATAAGGTGAAACAAAATGATTCTGGATAACCTTAGCAAATAAAACTAAAAATTAATTATTAATAATGACTACTTAAATAGTTAACGTACCTTAATAAGTTGTCCAATCAGTTTAAACTAAATTTAAACTTAGCAGCTTACCTAATTCATTCATTCATTCATTCAGTGAGTTATTTATTGAGCACCTACTAAATGCTAATTACTGAATTATATATAGAACACAATAATAAATTAGACAGACACTGCACATTTTAGTGAATTTAACAATATAGAGGAAATAGAAGAAAATTTAATTCCTTTATGTCCTTAATGAAGATTATTATAAATCCACCACATGTTTATCAACCAATATATTATTGATATATTTATTATTGTTTTAAATAAGAAAGTCATAAGTGATTATTTGCTCTGGTAAAAATATTTAAAAGTTCATTATTTCAGACATGCCAATTTCAACTTGAGCAGTGCCATTTTTGCTGCACAATCAAGACAGCTCATGACCTAAGATATATGATAGGCATGGGCTTACTGTGTCAGCCACTGAATTGATAGCCAACGACAAAGGAGTGAACAAAATATTCCATGATCCTCACAGAGTTTACAACCTGGTAGTTTATATACACATTTGGCAAAAAATAATAACCATAAATATAAAGCTACAACATTGATAAATGTTATGAAACAAAAGTTTGCTGTGAAAGCACATAATAAGAATGTGTACTGATACTCGTGCTAATACTAATGATGAAAAAAGAAAAATTCCTTGAATTTCTCAGTGTTTTTGTAAAAAGTGCTAGCTTCCTAAAACATTTTTGCATACCATGAGATGTGTGGACATTTGTCTAGTTAATTGCTCTGATACAAAAGTGTAGTAAAATGTCTTTTTTTTTTTTTTTCCTGGAGAGGCCCAAACTGTTATAGCCGTGAACTAGGTCCTTAAGTTAAATACATGAGGTGCCTAGGGAGACAGGCACTTTATCTTCTTAGGATTTATATATAAATGCGGAATGAGGCCCAGACACTTGGAAATAACTCTAGGTCTTAAAAGCTGAGATGCACAGAGCTATCAGACACAGAGATTCTACTCACATCTCAAAGGGCTCAAGGAAGGAGGAGAGCTTTTCCGGTGGAGAGGAAAATTTATAAGCAGAGGGAGATAATTTACTCATGGTTTGCTATAGGATTTCCAGTCATTCATGCAGGAAAATTCCCATTACTGACTCACATGACATCCCCTTAGGGGTAAAGGCTGGTGGAGGAGGGGGCAACACATATACATTTGCTGTGAAGTAATAATAAATCTGTCTTTGATCCGGTACAGCTTGTGTGTGCATTCTGGATAAAATTAATAAAGGTGAATATTAGTCCACTACTAATACTAAAACCAAAACTTTTTGAAAGGTTTTATGTGCCAGGCACGCACGTTAAGTTCTTTACGTGTATTAAATCACTGAATATCTGCAGCGACAATTTTAGTTACCATTTGTATTGCCCAATTTACATATGAGGAAATAGAGGCAGAGAGAAGGAAAATGTCTTGCCTAATGTGACCATCTCATAAGTGGTCTTTAAAAAAAAAAAAAGATTCTGGGCTTCCCTGGTGGCACAGTTGTTAAGAATCCTCCTGCCAATGCAGGGGACGCGGGTTTGAGCCCTGGTCTGGGAAGATCCCACATGCCTCGGAGGAGCAACTAAGTCCGTGCACCACAACTACTGAGCCTGCGCTCTAGAGCCCGTGAGCCACAACGGCTTAGCCCGCGTGCGTAGAGCCTGTGCTCTGCAGCAAGAGAAGCCACCGCAATGAGAAGCCCGCGGGCAACAATGAAGAGAAGCCCTCTCACAGCAATGAAGACCCAACACAGCCAAAAATGAGTTAATTAATTAAAAAAAAAAGATTCTGATTTCAAACTCCACATGGTTAAAATCAATGGTGTAGATTGAAAAGACCTCCTTGAGAATGTTTCACTGAAGATGGTACTTGAAGAAATAAAACAGTTGTAGGTGGTAGAGATGTTGATCCCAGCAGACAGAACAGCACCTGCAAAGACCTTGAGGACACAAGAGTTTGACATATTTTAAAAAAGAAAGAAAATGTTGAAGACTGGGGAAGAAAACTACGAATTGTTGTAGAGCTTCTGACAAGTTAGCCTTGCATTTCTTATTTTTCAGCCCCCTACTAAGGATCATGTACAAGCATTTTTGCTGTAACACTATATAGATATTCCTGAATAATCTCACATTTTGCTAAATTGCACACTAATATAGGAAATTCACCTTTGAAAAAATAAAGATTAGAAGTAGACAACTTAAAATTCATGCATCTCTACAACTTTAGAGCCCTATAAAAACAATGAGAATCCAAATAAAAACAGCAACACAGGTAACTCCCTGCTGGCATTCACACCCAACATCCATCTTTAGTAGACTTAAAACGTGAATTCTGCCTCCTCCGTCAAATGTGGGTCCTCGAGGGAATTCACATCTAAAAGGGACCTCTGTCGTTAACATTTTAAACTGTCAGATCCCAGATATGTACTACTCTTTCATCATTTTTTTTTAACATGGAGGAAATGTTTTCACATTGTCCTCATCTGTGCTCTCAGCTTCCCAAAATAACATAGTAGAATCAAAGAAGATCTTGAAGCAAAAAAACAGTTCATATTTCTATGAAACAAAGACACTTCTGTAGGATATTTAGCTTATTCCTTAGGTTTTCATATTATGTACTTACCTTGTAAGTAAGCTTGTCAACCCGAGCTTTAAAACATCAATGTCCTTGAAAACAACTTCATATACAACAACTTGACTTCTGAATTATACTAATATTATTCCTTATTTACCAATCATGTGTGAGCTAATTTGCCTTAGAGTAATATACTTTCTGGCAGAATAGATTGGACTCAGAATAAGTCTTACATGTTATTAGTCATTTATAAAATAATTTATGTATTAGGAAATTATAGCCTTTAAAATTTTTATGATTGACGGTTTATTTTCCAGATAAAATTTATGTTATTACTCACTAAGGGATCTTTCCTCAGCCAGATGGGCACTGTTGTAATAGTTTCACATCTTTGTCCTTACTCTTTATTCTGAGTTTAGTTCTCTTTGTTTACAGAGGCAAATTCAGTGAATTTCTCAGATTCTCTATTTGTTCATTTGTAAATTGAGGAGGTTCAAATTGATAGGTATCTTCTACACTTTGACCACTTCTGGCCCAAGCTTAGAACAGGACAAATACATTTAGTTTTTGAACTCACATTCTTTAGGAAAAATTGTCCAAATTTTATATGTTTAACATAGGTGTTTTAAATTATATATGTTTAGTTAGATATATATATATATATATATATATATATATATAAATATTTGATCTGAACAATAAAATTGATGGACATTCCTTCTAATCAATTTGAAATTGCATAAATGTATCTTGGGGAGCTCCAAGGAGCTCCAGTTCTTAATGTCTCAGTGCAGAAAGAATTCAGTGAGAGGCAAAGTGATAGATAAGAAGTGATTTATTAGAACAGGATGCTTGTGAGGCTTACAAGCAGGTGGGCGAGAGAGTTCCATGCTGAGAACTTAGTGTGCTACAGTTTTATAATCAAAGGAAAAGCGGGGAAGGGGAGAAGACCACTTTCTTTCTCATTTTTGAGTAGACGTCAAGCTTCTATCATCAGTTCCTCCTCCACATCTGGCGGGGGAATTTTCTTGTCCCCACATAGTCAAGCGGGGACTGTCATGGTGCTATTTAAATTAGCAGAAGGATGGTGACATGCTAAAAATGGTAAACCATCTCAGGTTTTAGTATAATGTCACCTTTTCCTTATATTTTTGTTTTTAGTGCATGCAGAGGATCATGTCTTAGGAATCATTAACTTACTGACATGTCTTAGGAATCATTAACTTACTGAGCTCACTGGGTAGGATGTAGATCTCATACCACCATTGTTGTATTGTTTTGCAGCATGTCTCATGCTTCTGTTACATGGTTTTGTTGCTAAGCAAGGCTGTTTGGTTTTGTGGTTAGGCAAACCTGCTTTCTTGAGGGATCATTGACTTACAGGGGTTTCCCATACTTTTTACTTACAATCCCCTAGTGGGATTAACTATTTAATTAACTACTTTGTCCCTTTACTCTGTCCCTATCAAATTTGCTTAGAACAAGGTCTACGAAGGTCTACCATTTCAGTTAGCTTATAATCCACACTCTTCACCATGGTCTTTTTATTTTGTAGATAGTGAAAATTATTTTAAGAAATTAGCACTTATTAGAGGAACCACAAGAAACCAAGGAAGTGTAAAAAAAATCCTGAACTTTCTGGGATATTTGCTGTTTTAAAGACATCTCAGTTATCACATGTATGTTTCCCCCTAAATTAAAATGTAAAACACTCAGGAATATTCTGACTTTTTATTGATTAAAATGTTGGTATATTGCTTAATCTAGAGCTTTCCTCACAATGCTAGGATATCTCAAAGCACCAGTAATGAATTGTAAATCCCAGAGGGAAAAACAAAAATGAAATGGTGTTGCAAACACCTATCCTATTATAAGATGCATAAGACACATGCTATGAAAATGCATACAGACTTCTTAATGTCTTTTTCAATTACACTGTGCATGATTTAATATAGTCACTAAAAGTCATCAGTTATAAGTAAAGAAAAGCAAAGAAGTGCTCATTGTCAGTATTCCATGATATACTTTTATGCTGATACAGATTTATGTATTTTGGTTTAACAAAAATTTTTAAATATATAAAATATTGTAGAATTTCTAATAACATAAGAAAAGGAAATTTGTCACAAAATATGAGGGTGCCTACTATATTATGCCAATGGTTATAGGAATGATTTGAATCTAATGTTAACATTCCATTGAGACTATGGTTTTTTTATATTAAAATAATAATGCAAACATTTTAATTTAGTTAATGAAATTTTGTATTGAAGCACTTCCTAGATACTTCTGAGAGGAAGAAAATACTCTAAAGTAATGAGCATATTATGTTGCAAATGCAAAATACTGGAAAAATAATCATCTAACTAAGAAGGTGGGCAGAGGCACCAGTTGGTATTTTTTATATAATAATTGATTATTCATCCATCCAACAGTACTGAGCTGAAGTTCTCCAGGAACTCCCTTCATTGGATTTAGAAGACCTTATTTTGGGATCTCCTAATACTCTGCGTAGCTCCCTCCCAGTCCTTGTAGTTTACTCCTATTATGCATTTAGTTGCCTTTCTTTCTTTCTAGACTCTTAATTTCTAGATGGTAAAGAAAATGCCTACATTATCTGATTGTTGCTAGCACCTTAATCCTCTGTGCCTTTCAAAGAGTACACTCTCAACATATACACACTACTATATATAAAATAGATAACCAACAAGGACCTACTGTATAGCACAGGGAACTATGTCTAATATTTTGTAATAACATATAAGGGAAAAGAATCTGAAATATATATATATACATATGTACATATACACACACACACACACACACACACACACATATATATATATGAATCACTTTGCTGTACACCGGAAACTAACACAACATTGTAAATCATCTATACTTTGTCAACTGAAAAAAAAGCACAATGTGAGAGCTGTAAGTTAAGTTTTATTTGGGACAAAATCAGGACTATAACCTGGGAGACAGCATTTCAGATAGATCTGAGAAACTGCTCCAAAGAGGTAGGGGAGGGGAAGTCAGTATTTTTGTGGTTTTTGTGAAGGGGGAGTACATGCAATCGAGCACATATCGTTTTGCAGAAGGTCTCTGCTAGTCACGAGGAGCAGACGTCACCATGAAGGATTTTAGTGCTTTTTTAGATATGAGGAGATGCAAGAATTGGGCTCATAAAATCTTCTCCCGAAAATATCTAACTATCTGAAGACTTGTCCTGCAAGTTTTTCCCAGAGCACAGAATGCCTCATTTCTGCTCTCCACCCTGAGCTTCTTTCAGAGAGCTGTTGAAGCTCAGCAGCTGCAGCTGCTCATAATTTGATCCTTGTAGAGGTAGATGGCAAGTGCCAATCTGTAGGAGATAACTTCAATTAAAAAAAAGCTGATTTAGAGTCAAAAACAAAACAAACAAGAAAAACAAAGAGTCTCCTCCCCTTAGAATAGCATATATATAGACATGTATGGAGAGAGTTTATTGCAGTGAAAAAGAGTATTAGAGTGGGTGTCTCGTGATCATACCTGCAGATTTCACATACAGGCTCCAATACAATTGTTCAGTGTGATTCTTGTCATGTTACTTAACATTTTATGATTGAATTTTCTCATTTGCAAATTAGACATAATAATAGTACTGACCTCAGTTTGGTTTTGCAAAGATTAAATCAGATACTAATCACGTAAATACTTGTACTTCCTGACACATGATAAGTACTTAGAAAATGTTTCAGTATTCCATTATTCATATTAATATTATTTATGACATTTGTCTTTGTTCTAAACTTTCTATTTTTGTCTTATGACTAAGAGAGTTTACAGTTTTGCACATTGTTCGTATGTCAGTGACTCACCAATTAAGATCTCACTCTTGGTCTCTACACCATTTATCCAAATGCCTCTTTGACATTGCCCTTCAATATAGATTACTCAGGGCTATGGATTGTTCCCCTCTGCTCTCCAAGTAAACCCATGCCTAACTCTAGCTTCTCCAACCTGAAAGGACTCCGTAATCTACATAGAAATTCAAATAAATACCAAGGCTTGTCTTATCCTCATCTACCGTATTCAATTAATTTTAAAACCTTGGAGGTTTTTCTTCAAAATATAAACTCATTTCCATTTATTTATATAGAGACTACATCTCATGTTGAAGCAACTGTAAAACTTCAAAATATTTCATCAAGTATTGCATCAAACTGTGGATAAGTTAACTCTAAAAAGCAGAAATTATTCAAGTCATTCTCTGCTCCCAAGACAACTAGATTAAATCATAAAAGTTGCAAGAATATATTTAGTAATTTTAGTATTTCCAAATAAGTTAGATTTATTCATAACAAAAAGTTTCCTGATAAAAATCCATCAATGTCACATCAAATTGCTAAGAAAAATCAAATGAAAATTTGAATAGGAGATTCAAAGATATTTTAAATATTTTTGCTTCATTTCCGATTTTAACCATTTTCTAAAAAATGAATAAAAGTTTACCTTTTGACTTTAACTTAATCTGTTACAATAAAATTTATTCAGAGAAACTTCTTAAAAATTAACATTCTACATTATCTCCTCTATTATTTAACATTATAATGGATACTGTGAGATTATTGATATGATAACAAAAACAACTAGAGTGTAGTATATTTAATGCTGGAAAGGACAGAGCAGGGTTATCTATGTTTACTGAAAAAGAGACAAAACTGATAAGCTGCTAAAATTGTTAGCTTCTCCTTCAATACAAACAATATGAGTTCAAGGAATTATTTACCCTTCTCCTCTCAATTTCTACTGAACTAACCAAAGACATACAAATGAGTGAACCTGCACTAAAAATTAGAACTACACACACAAAGAAAATTACAATTTCAATAAAAACATCAAAAACAAAAAGACTAATGGTGCCAAATTTAGGTGATGAACAGAACCATTTGGAAAGTTTCATAAAAATACAGTAGAACTAGGGTGCATTTTATTTTATTTTATTTTTGTACTTCTTACATATTCCAATGATCAAACGACTTTGGAAATGTTTAGTGTAAGAGAAACCTGATTGAGGAAAAAGCCAGTTCTATTGCAATTAGCAGTCTAAAAAAAGGTGTCTGGTTGATAAAGTGAAAGTAAACCCAGGAGAAATTCTCTAGGCCCCATAACATGGAGTGATTTGAGATGTTAGAATAAAAGTGTCATAGGGCAACTGTTGGTGGGAAGGCAAAACTTATTCTATGGGCTTTTTCATCAATCTAACCTAGTACTAATGTCAACACAGCAGTTATCCCTTACGGTACATGCTTTTACCTCCTCCTTATATTTGACATGGTTGGCAAATATTGCTTGTTCTGGCTGAGTCATAAGGAAATAGTCACATCTGATACTGGCAGTGCATCACTAAGAGAACATTACTAAGATTACAACATGTACAGAAATTAAATGTTTACAAAGGGGTAAATTTGCTCTTTCCTCCTTCCCCATTCCTCCTCTGAGCAGGCATATGGATCTTTAATCTTTAATTATTAAACTGCAATAACTTTACATTTCTCTATTTTCTTCAACTCTCTTAAATGATTTTTTTTTCTTCTTAAATGATTTTGAACACAAACTCACAAAGCTGTGGGAAAAACTTACTGAATCAATATCAGACAGAAACAAACTCTCCAGTCACTCCAACCTGCTCTCCTCAAAATTCTAAGTTTATATAAAGTGATTAGGTAGTTTAAAAGAAAATCACCAATTTAAAGAATCAAATTAAGATCCTCCAGATTAACAGTTAATGAAAGAAAGAAAAGTTAGCATCTAGAATTCCTTTTCCTATTAAGATGTGAGGTGCATGAAATCCAGGAAGCTGAAATCAATAGGTTAGTTTGCAATTGAACTCATAATTGTCACAGCTGAAACATGTCAGAGGCATTAAATAGCAAGTTGAATGATACAGAAAACTAAATCAGAGAATATGACAAAATGCGAGTTCTTATGTGAGAGAACTCTGTGAGTTCTTAGAGAACTCTGAAGAAATATAAATGTTAGAGAAGAAAAAATGAGATAACTCAAGGAGGACCCTCCATCACCAATTCACCATATACAAAACTAAATTCCCAAGAGTAAAAAGTGTAAAAGACATCCAGAAGAAATGTCACTAGCGCTTCTACCTTGGAGTGAGGTGTGCTGGGAATGGTGAAGGGCATAGGAAAATCACTAGCAGGAGGACATCTTTCCCAGTGAAATTTCAGAAGACTGAGAGGACAGACCCGGAAGTTTTAGTGTATATTAGAAATAGCTCCATACTCATTTAAGAATAGCACGTAGAGGATGAACAATCGTTCAAATTTGTAACTATGTGTGGAGGTGAATGGTAATTCGACTTATTGTGGCAATCATTTCACAATATGTACAAATATTGAATCATGATGTGCTACACCTAAAATTAAAATAATGTTATATGTCAATTTTATCTCCATTTTAAAAATCAAAAGTAAAAAAAAAAAATTTAAGCAAGTTTTCTGAGCAAAAATATTGTGATTTTTTTCCCTTAAAATATTACATCATCATTAAATTTTATAGCAGATAATTATTTAAGGCTTATTACACACCTGGAAATGTATTAACCTCTTAGTCTATAGCAATGAACAAGACACGCCCTTGATTTGGTGTCAGAGGGAGTTTACAATCCTGTGAAGGGTACAAACAAACAGGTTAAATAAGTTGCCATGACAATTAACAGCTGTGTAACCTTGAGCAAGTTGCTTAACTTCTCTATGTTATTTCCTCATTTGCAAAATGAGGTAATTTAACTTCTACTTGTGCTGTGTTGGCTACTATCAACTTGGCATCATTACCACATCTTTCCAAGGTCTCCTCTGCATTTCCCAAAACTCCTTTCCCAATATGTTTCCTTGTTAAGAGTTTGCCAACGATAGACATTTGTGTGAGATTTGGAAGACAGAAGAGCCAGAAAAGCTATTATTTCTGGAGGCTGTCACAGCCAGATGAATGAGCAGATGAGAGATTTCACTGCATCATTTCAAAGAGCACTGGGGAACTACCTGCTTGTCTGTTGCACACTTAAACAATTAGTGAGGGTTTCACATAGACTCTTAGTGCTTCCGCTGTTTCCAAGACAGTTCTTGGGCGCTTCTGGCTGAGATCTCTGGTAGCTTTACTGAAATTTGTTGCTGGGTTCCTTATCTTTCAGAGTCACCTTTCTTGATCTTTTTTTCTTGCAGTCCTTAGACTTTTTGCAAGTTTTTAATTCCTATATTAACTCTTTCATACCCGGAAAATGTAATGTGGCTACTGTTAGCAAACAGTAAGTAAGACCCAGCTAAAATGTTAGCTGGGTCTTAGATTCTTATAGTTTTGGTAACAGGAATGAGGCTGATTTCCTACTTCTGGCATACGTGTGTTGTGTTATCAAACATCTGGGATATTCAAAACTTTCTACTTACAAGTCTAATCACATGATTTTAGACCATAATGCCAAGAGCTACACACCAGATATTAGAGGCTACAGAGATTTATTCTAATAAAGAGACCAGATTTTGAACAGTCATATGATTGGAAACAACATGGGATAGTTTATGATAACCTATTCATATTCTCCAAGATCTTTTCCTCCCTGAATGTCCGAACAGGCTAGCTCAACAGGGGCGCAACTGGAATCTTCACCTCTCCATCTTTCACAAATTTTATTGTGGCACTAAGCTTGCAATTTCTCCAGAAATATGAGATGGCTTTGGTTTAATATTTTGAAGAGAGACACAAGTCTAGGGGCCTCACTTGGCCCTTCTTACTGTATTAATTCCTACTCCATTCATCAGGGGACCAACATGAGTGTTCTGCCAATTCTTGTTTTATCTACATCTTCAAAAACGGGGGAAAACGTAGGTCAGGTTTATGACCAA
The DNA here is from genome assembly GCF_011762595.2 of Tursiops truncatus. Classification (NCBI taxonomy): domain Eukaryota; kingdom Metazoa; phylum Chordata; class Mammalia; order Artiodactyla; family Delphinidae; genus Tursiops; species Tursiops truncatus. Next base: position 11,610,226 of record NC_047034.1, on the reverse strand, counting down.
TGGACTCACTCTGGGACAGACTTAAGCCAAAATTGGATCATCAAGCTTAAAACAGGTAATTGTATATGATAAGAATATTAAACAAATTAAACCTTTGAAAAATATGAATCACAATGTATTTTAGGTCTCCTGGAGATAACATCAACTCACAGCCAGTGTACAGTAATCCCTTAAAATGCTGGTAGATGGCTAAGATAGGTACCTTTGGAAATGTAGATAAAGATTATATATATATACCTATATAAATATATTAACATTGTGAAGTAATTTGATTAAAATATCAAAAACATATATAGAGTTTTTCTCTATAACTAACATATGTTCAATGTATTTTAAACATGACAATCAAAAAATTAAAATGAAACATTCACATATAAATGTAAGTATATGTATGAAATAGATGAGAAATTAGGAGATTCATTTTTAAATATTAAGGGAATCTAATGTAATCTGCCTATCCAAAAGCCCATTACATATTATAATTGGTTTAAAAAATAATACATCTAATCGAAAAAATTAAATGTAAAAATTAAAAAATTAAACATATAGATATTATTTAACTTGTTTTCTGAAAGAGGCGATAAACCCAGCTAGGCTGATCAAGGAAAAAAGTACAAAAAGTGAGAAGACACAAATTATCAATATCAGGAAGACGAGGGGCACATAATGATAGCCCATTGTGGTTTATCCATGAAATTCAAAGTTGGACTAACATTTGAAAATTAGTCTCTAATAAATAGAGACTAAAAGAAAAAGGTAACAATTTTTTCAATATTTTTTAAACCATGATTTAAGAAAAAAGTTATCAGCTAATCAGGAATAGAAAAGAATTTCTTCAATTTGGTAGAAGAACATCTACAAAACCTGTAGCTAGCATAACACTTAATGATAAAAAGAAGGGAAGCATGCCTGTTTTCTTTTTCCATTTAATGTTGCATGAGGTAGTAAAGTAACAAAAATTAATAGAAATAAGAACCATAACGACTGGGAAGGAAGAAGTAAACATTATTTATAGATAAAGGGTTGTTTTATAGATCTAATGGAGTCTGCAAAAAGAATACTAGAACTAAATACTTTTAGCAAAGTCATAGGATAAAAGGCCAATATAAAATATCAATTGTATTTGTAAACTACAAAACATTGCTCAAATTAATATGAGTATCTTATATTAGTAAATATAGATATTTTATTACATAATAAAAATCTCCCTTTGAAATTCTCCTTTTATTGAAGTCTATCTGATATTCATGTAAACAAACTAGAACTGAAAAATATGAAATATTTTGTGTTCACATATTATTAGTATTTAGTATTATCATTGTTAAGATGTCAAGTCTCCCCAGCCGATCCATAGATTCAACAGAATCCCAATAATTCTTGAAGTCTTTTAATAGAAATAAGGAAGTCGAATGTGTAAATACGGGTGCACTCACAGAGGGTTCGACATTGCTGAGTGCACAAAGGTATCTAGAGAGCTAAGATGGATATTTGAATCCCAGAATTCACAGTGGCCTAATGTGAATGAGTTTGAAATGATATAACATCCATCGTGGAAGGAGCATAAAGTCTTAATGAAGTGGGAATGGTGTAATGAATATATTATGTTAAGACTTCAGAATCCTGTGATGCTGCTATAGATATAAAACATAAAAGAAGCTGAGAAGATATATTTTAAAAAAATTATTACTAAGAAGGAGCATCCTTCATACTTCTGCAGTGATTGTTCTCTATGGTTCAGAGATTATGCTCTGATGTTGTAAAGGATTTAGGTTTCCTGATGTCAGTAGAAATAGTGGCATCTTATAGCTGTAGATCGTAGGTGGTAGTGGTGCCTAAGAGTCAAGGACAAAGTATAGTATAATTACTATATCCAACTACAGAATGGAAGGGTAATCAGGAGTGTTTTGAGACCTGCAGAAATTTGTAGTAATGGTCAAACGGTTATTGGATTTGTAGTAGTGGAGCAGTTTGCCATATTATGGTGCAAAATTTTTATGCCTAGTGGGGAAAAAAATAAAAGCTAACTTGTATCATCAAGTGGGCATTCAAACTCTCTTATCTGGTCCCCATGCTTAGTCAAGTTTACTCAAGCATATCTCAAATTGGAGGGAGGCAGGAAAGGTTTGAGGAAGGATCTGGGATACTGCAATAGTTGCACACCATGGCTCATCCTCAAAGCTTTCCTCAGTGGAGCCTGATGCCATTTACTGAGGCTCTGTGCATGGGGAAAAAGGAATTTTCCTTCCCCTTCAAGAGTTATAAGATGCTGGCTTCTAAAAATGACATATATGTTTGAAGATCAAAAACCTCACTTTCTACCAGTCAGATTGGGGCTTAAAAAACACCTGGTGATGGTCCAGGTGTCCCAGTCTTGGGACAACTCCATCTCACCCTGGGTTTAGAAAAATTGTGGTTATTTCTCTATGTTCAGATGAATGGTGGGAGTAGATAATCTTAGTAACTGACCAAATCCTTGTATTACTAACTTTACCAATGAACTCAAGAAACAGTTAAGGAGAGATTCCTGAATAACATCCCCTACAACTCCTCAACTAACACATTAATAAATCAACTAAAAACAATACTGTATCCCTGGGTGAGATGCAGTGATTAGATTCATCAAGAAATCCTTGAAATATGCAATGACGATGATTATAACATAGTTGTTATATAAATCAGCCAAAGTTTACCTCTGTATATTAGCCCCTGAGTAATTTATTTCTTCATATAGGCTGAGATTTGTTCTCTTAAAATCTTGCCAGTGCCAAACTGAGATTTTGACATATCCAGTTGTTTCAAACATAGCCCACAAAGCAGATTTTTAGCCGTGTAGAGACTGGTTGCTTTGTGTATCACAGGAAACTGTTCCTCACCTCTGCTAATCATAGATTAGATAAACCCTGCAGGCATGAAGATCCCAGCCATTGCTACCTTTTGGAGTTCTCTGATCCGGACACTCCTCACTGTGCTTCTAAGAGTCATCACCTAGTTAGGTAAGTCCCATCTCTGATCCCTCTCTTTCCCTTATGCTCCTCTCCTTCTGAATAGTAAGACCTAAACTGTAGCCTCTGGATTGTCTCATACTATGTGAGACTTCTGCACATATGTATGCCATACATGGTCCTTACACATTCATGGGTTATACTTTCCATTCTCCAGCACACATATAACTTAAGAAGGTATTTAGGTTACTAAATGTCAAAGCATTGCCAAATAAAGCTGTTTGTCATACTGTTACCTTGTGATCATATCTTTTTCCTTGATCCCCAAAATTCCTTGAATGCCCTGCTATAACCACATTTAGCTTTTCTATTTAGCCAGCACAAAAGCCACGTGTTCCTTGAAGGATGGTGATTATAACAACATTAATCAATTGATAACACCAATCACAGCTGTCATTCTGGATATAGCATCTTTCCAGGAGCAAATCAATAAAGTCTCTGTACCTGACATCAGAAATTAATCGAGTGCATTATTTTAATAAAATTCTTATCACAAAGAAAATGGGAGCAATTTGCCTTCATGTAGAAGAATGGCCACATTCACTGCCTTTCATCTTCATCTATCAGAAGCGTTGCCTTTGCTATAGTCAATGGTGACATTGATTACCTTGATATCAGACAGAACATTAATGTGGGCCTATTGAGCAAGACATAGAAAGCAGTCTAGATACCTTCTTAATTCATATTCATTGTGGAGAAGGAGAAATAAAAATCCATGCATATATAAGAACCTCATACAACAGTGGGCTTTCTAGGTTTCCATGATCTGAGACTTGAAGAGATATTCCCTTTAAGAAAAAGTAAAGTCGTATACCTTATGCTACCCCAAAGCAAAGGAAGAGTACAATGTATGATAGAATGTTTTTAATTTAGGAGGCAAAGCAGATCATATTTGAATATGCTTCTCTGACCCATCTTATAGGTAAACTCAAGAGAGTCTCTAGTGACAGGCCAGATTACCATACTTTTTGTCTAACCAACTGATGGCATTGAAAATGTTTATGGTTCTATGTAGAGCCTTGGACAATAGGAAACTCATAGGTCAGACCCTTAAAGATTTTATGTAGTACAACTGTTTTCCATTTGAAAAGCAGCTTCTGGTTTGCTACTGTGCTTCAACAGAAACTATAAACATGTTCGAGGGACACCAATCATAAAGAAACCTAAATTTACCCTCATGAAATAAATTTTATCTAATCTACAGGATAATGAAATTGGTCATGCACAGCAGCAATCTATTGCAAAATTGAAATCGTACATGCAACACCAGGTCTCGAAGGCAAAAACTTCACAACTGCTGGCCTAGACTTCCATTGTATCTACTCCTGCTGCTTTGCCAACATTCCCTCCAACCCACATACTTAGCGAAATTCACTATGACCAGGTAATTGAGAAGAAAAGAAAAAAGATAAGCCTGGTTTATAGATGAATCTTCACTGTGTGCTGGTGCTAACTGGAATTGTCTGACTGGTACAATACACACACAGTGAGAAGTAAGGAGTGTCCCTAAAAGACAGTGGAGAAAGAAAGGCTTTTCAGTGGACAGAATTTCACACAGACCCTTTAGTTGCTTACAACATTTGGGATGACAGATGGCTTTAAGAAGGAATCCACATTCATTCATTAGCAGTGGCTAAGTGTTTTTCAGCTGAATAGGAACATGGAAGATGGGTGGCAGGCTGTCTTTCTTTGTGAGAAGTATGTGGTTGAACCCTTCACGATGGGTCTCCAATGTGAAGATAGGCTAATCTGTGCTGCCAGTTTGCATCACTAGCAACCATACCTAAGGACTTCATGGATTGCAAAGGAGAAGCCAGAAACTACTTTGCCAAGAATGCTTTTCCTCTTAAGATTCCATATTAGAGAGGAATGCACATAAGGTTTGGGAGGTGGAAGTGAGGGGAGGGCATTATTAAAAGATCCCAGTGGTCAGACAAATGAGCAACCACAAGTTATAGAGAGGCTTCTCCAGTCAATATTTTACGGCGACTTGAGAATTACAGAGTTTCCCAGCGACACTTTGCAAACGGCCCTCTTCAGCGCATTATGTTGAGGTTATCAGTGACTCTTTCTAAACTATCAAGTTCCAAGCTTTTCTCATATTTATGCAAGCTCTAATTCCTTTGTTAAATTCCTTTATTCATTCAATACTTAAGAGTGTCTCTGTTTTCCCAATCACACACAAACTGATAGAAATTTGGTACTGGAAGTAGATCCAGGGAAACAGAACTTTGATGATGGGAACTTGAAGTGTGTTCTCTGTTGTGATAGATTTAAAAGCAGTAAGGACTCCATTGACAACAGTAAATGGGACAGTGATGGCCCATGAAATGTCTCAGCAAATTGTGACTTACTACCTCTAGTGAGTATTATGTGGATTTGAAGACCCATGGAAAGCAAGGTTTTGGGAGACAAGGTAGCTGTGACAATAGAATATTGTAGGGAAAATATTGATACAACTAATGTAAAATGACTTTTCTGCTCCTATCCAGGCTTAAAAACTTAGCAAAAGAAAATTACTAGTGTGGGGCTTTAAATTCCCAGCTCAAGGTCTAGGTGAGGAATCAGAAATCTTTCCCAGAAAAATGCTTGTTTTTCTTGAACCTGCAGGATTGCGATTTCTAAAAACCACATTTGAAGTCTGATCCAATTGGAACTTGAATTACAATTACAATAAAAGATGAAATAAAAGGCTTATATATTCTCTTAGGATAATGCTAGGGCACTGAGCAAGAGAAAATGCAGACCTCAAACGGGCATAATTCGCCGGATGTTCATGAAGTTGCATGCCTTAAACCCTCCCATTCTGCCAAGCCCATCTTGCCGCAGAAGCAGCAGTATCCGAGGAGGTTAACGTCTTCGTGCTTGAAAACTCTGTGAGGACTACGCCTCGCTTATTCCTAATGAGGTAAGGAACGGCTACTCCTCAAGGTGTGCTCTGCCAAACCCCTTTGCTTCTAATCTAGAACAGGGGTCCCCAACACCCCCCTCCCCCGGCCGGGGACCAGTAGCGGTGGTCAGGGGCCTGTTAGGAACCAGGGGCACAGCAGGAGGTGAGCAGTGGGCGAGCGAGGGAAGCTTCATCTGCCGCTCCCCCCCGCCCCGCCCCATCGCTCGATTTACTGCCTGAACCATCATTTCCCCATCAGTGGAAAAATTGTCTTCCACAAAACTGGACCCTGGTGCCAAAAAGATTCGGGACTGCGGGTCTAGACGAAAAATTTGTAGCGTGTCTCAAATCTTGACATTCCCTAGTTGAATGAATATCATCTGGTCTAAAAGGAGTTACCACACATACCAAAAGAATTTCTTCACAAGGTGGCGAACATGTTCCAAAAGCAGAAAGTAGAAATCCTCAATTCGTTAACATCCCACTGGCCTAAGGGAATCATAGACTAGCCCAGTTTTAAGAAAAGGAAAGACTTCATTTGTGAGATCCATCTCCCAAAATCAAAGGAACGCTCACATGTAGACGAGAAAAACACCTGGACAGATTTTGTTTTTTTAAATTAATCACAAGTCTTAAGCTTTAATTTACCTCAGGGCCCCACCTGCCTACATAAGCTTCCAGCATAGAAATACTCACTGGAGGAAAAAGTGAGCCACCCTGTGGCAGGTTGACTGCATTGGACCAGTTCTAGTAAGGAAGTAGGCAGCAATTTTGCCTTCCCCGAAACATCACTTACTCTGTAAGTATATATGGATTTGCCTTCTTGCCCACGTGCTTTTGTTCAAACCACATCATTGAACTTTCAAAATGACTTATTTTTATGACCAAGAAACATGTTTTACAGAAAATTAGGGGCAGCAATAGGCTCATGTCCGTGGAATGTGCTGGTCTTACCATGTATCCCATTACCTTTAAAGTAGCTGAAACCTGGATTGCATTGCAACTTCAATGGCTTCTTGTCAGCCGCCACTTGCTGTTGCATTCCAGGCAGTTGGTGGATGTTTCATAAGCCTCTTGCAAATTGAAGAAGACTTTATGTGAGTTTTTGAGAATTATCCATTATAGTGCTTTAGGCTTTTATTCAGGCTGGATCTAAAATGATATAATGTCCCAGTTAAATGAACATGGCTGGTTATAAAGTAGACAAGGCTCTCAGTAAGCAGATGGAAAATGTGACTGCTCACTCTTTCCCCAGTCATATGGGTGTTTGTCCAGTTGACATGGAGACAGTGGCCATGATGACAAGGATGGAGGCCATGCATGGACTCAACTACATGATATTTTTGCAACGAGACTGATCTGGCTACTGTCATTGCTGAGTGTCCAATCTGTGAATGACAGGGGCCAATGATGAAATCTACATGGCGTATTTTGCAGAGTTCCAGCCAAGCATCTCCCGACAGTTTGGTTGGTTTGGACTCTTCTCATCATGGAGAGAGTAATGGTTTGGAGTATGTATCCACAGAGCTAGAGACTTTCCTTACTGCCCACGGTGTTTCTGCAAGTATCTCCATTCATAAACTTACGGAAAGCTATATCCATTGCCACAGTATCTCACACAGCATCTCTACCTATCAAAGAACCTTTTCCAGAGTGAAGGAATTAGAGCAACTGGCTCACAGCAACAAATGCACTGGTGCAACTACCTGTTTCATCAACCAGAAGCCAGTTGTTTGAGAAAATTGTGAGATAGGCTCCTGTAGTCTCAGTTATGGGACCATCTTGAAAAAATAAAGTCCTTAGGATTATGGTGCAGTCCTGAAGGTGTCATATATGTCTGAAGCTAGTACTCAGTATATGATGGTCTTTCTCCCCTAATCGGAATGTATAGATCCAGCAATCAAGGGATTGGGATGTGACTCTCTCACTATAACACCAAATAATCTGCTGAAGTAGTCCCCCCTACCCCATTCCTATAATATTGGGCACAGTGAGTTCTATTCCCAGGGGGAAAAGGTTTCCATCAGGACACAAGTCATGGGTCCATTAAATTGGATGCCAGACTGCCACTGGCCATTTTTGTGTCCCTATGCTTCTAAATCAGCAGGAAGTAAAGGGGATTACAGTAAAAGTTAGGATGATTGATCAATCACTTTCAGAGAGTTTATCGATTCAATCTAGTAGCTGGCCAAATTGCCCTTCAGCTGTGTTGATTCTACTACTCAGCTCATTTATTGAGTTTTCTTTTCCAACAGACAGACAGCCATCTTGGGCCAATGCTGGTCATAAATATTTTATCGCTTTGAACAGATGCTGGTAAGTTTATTCTTTCTTTTTTTAACACCTTTATTGGAGTATAATTGCTTTACAATGCTGTGCTAGTCTCTGCCGAACAACAAAGTGAATCAGCTATATGTATACATATATCCCCATATCCCTTCTCTCTTGCGTCTCCCTCCCACCCTCCCTATCCCACCCCTCTAGGTGGTCACAAAGCATGGAACTGCTCTCCCTGTGCTATGAGGCTCCTTCCCACTAGCTATCTATTTTACCTTTGGTAGTGCATATATGTCAATGAAACTCTCTCATTCTGTCCCAGCTTACCCTTCCCCCTTCCTGTGTCCTCAAGTCCATGCTCAACATGTGAGTCTTTATTTCTGTCCTATGCCTAGGTTCTTCAGAACTTTTTTTTTTAGATTCCATATATATGTGTTAGCATACAGTATTTGCTTTTCTCTTTCTGCCTTACTTTACTCTGTATGACAGACTCTAGGTTCATCCACCTCACTACAAATAACTCAATTTCATTTCTTTTTATGGCTGAGTAATATTCCATGGTATATACGTGCCACATCTTCTTTATCCATTCATCTGTTGATGGACACTTAGGTTGCTTCCATGTCCTGACTATTATAAATAGTGCTGCAATAAACATTGCGGTACATGACTTTTTGAATAATGGTTTTCTCCAGGAATATGCCCAGTAGTGGGATTGTTGGGTCGCATGGTAGTTCTCTTTTTAGTTTTTTAAGGAACCTCCATACTGTTCTCCATAGTGGCTGTATCAATTTACATTCCCACCAACAGTGCAAGAGGGTTCCCTTTTCTCCACACCCTCTGTAGCATTTATTGTTTGTAGATTTTTTTGATGATGGCCATTCTGACCAGTGTGAGATGATACTTCATTGTAGTATTGATTTGCATTTCTCTAATGGTTAGTGATGTTGAGCATCCTTTCATGTGTTTGTTGACAAGCTGTATATCTTCTTCGGAGAAATGTCTATTTAGGTCTTCTGCCCATTTTTGGATTGGGTTGTTTGTTTTTTTGTTATTGAGCTGCATGAGCTGCTTGTATATTTTGGAGATTAATCCTTTGTCAGTTGCTTTGTTTGCAAATATTTTCTCCCATTCTGAGGGTTGTCTTTTCATCTTATTTATGGTTCCCTTTGCTGTGCAAAATCTTTTAAGTTTCATTAAGTCCCATTTGTTTATTTTTGTTTTTATTTCCATTCCTCTAGTAGGTGGGTCTGAAACATGTTTTCCTCTAAGAGTTTTATGGTGTCTGGCCTTCCATTTAGGTCTCTAATCCATTTTTAGCTTATTTTTGGTATGGTGTTAAGGAGTGTTCTCAGTTCATTCTTTTACATGTAGCTGTTCAGTTTTCCCAGTACCACTTATTGAAGAGGCTATCTTTTCTCCATTGTATATTCTTGGCTCTGTTATCAAAGATAAGGTGACCATAGGTGCATGGGTTTATCTCTGGACTTCCTATCCTGTTCTATTGATCTTACTGTTTATGTGCCAGTACCATACTGTCTTGATTACTGTATCTTTGTAGTATAGTCTGAAGTCAGGGAGCCTGATTCCTCCACTTCTGTTTTTCTTTTTCAAGCTTGCTTTCGTTATTCGGGGTCTTTTGTGTTTCCATACAATTTGTGAATTTTTTTGTTCTAGTTCTGTGAAAAATGCCATGGGTAGATTGATATGGATTGCATTGACTCTGTAGACTGCTTTGGGTAGTATAGTCATTTTCACAATGTTGATTCTTCCAATCCAAGATCATGTTATATCTCTCCAACTGTTTGTATCATCTTTAATTTCTTTCATCAATGTCTTATAGTTTTCTGCATACAGGTCTTTTGTCTCCTTAAGTAGGTTTAATCCTACGTATTTTATTCTTTTTATTGCAATGGTAAATGGAAGTGTTTCCTTAATTTCACTTTCAGATTTTTCATCATTAGCATATAAGAATGCAAGAGATTTCTGTGCTTTAATTTTTTATCCTGCTACTTTACCAACTCCATTGATTAGCTCTAGTAGTTTTCTGGTAGCATCTTTAGGATTCTCTATGTATAGCATCATGTCATTTGCAAACAATGACAGCTTTAATTCTTCTTTTCTGATTTGGATTCCTTTTATTTTCTTCTCTGATTGCTGTGGCTAAAACTTCCAAAACTCTGTTGAATAATAGAGTTTAGAGTGGGCAATCTTGTTTTCTTCCTTATCGTAGTGGAAATGGTTTCAGTTTTTCACCATTGAGAATGACGTTGGCTGTGGGTTTGTCATATATGGCCTTTAATATGTTGAGGTAAGTTCCCACTATGCCTACTTTCTGGAGAGTTTTTATCATAAATGGTGTTGAATTTTGTCAAAAGCTTTTTCTGCATCTATTGAGATTGTCATATGTTTTCTTCTCCTTCAGTTTGTTAATATGGTGTATCATATTGATTGATTTGCATATATTGAAGAATCCTTGCATTCCTGGGATAAATCCAACTTGATCATGGTGTATGATCCTTTCAATGTGCTGCTGGATTCTGTTTACTAGTATTTGTTGCAGAGTTTTGCATCTATGTTCCTCAGTGATATTGGCCTGTAGTTGTCTTTTTCTGTGACATCTTTGTCTGGTTTTGGGATCAAGGTGATGGTGGCCCCGTAGAATGAGTTTGGGAGTGTTCCTCCCTCTGCTATATTTTGGAAAGTTTTGAGAAAGATAGGTGCTAGCTCTTCTCTAAAAGTTTGATAGAATTCGCCTGTGAAGCCATCTGGTCCTGCATTTTTGTTTGTTGGAAGATTTTAATCACAGTTTCAATTTCAGTGCTTGTGATCGGTCTGTTCATATTTTCTATTTCTTCCTGATTCAGTCTTGTAAAGTTGTAGTTTTCTAAGTATTTGTCCATTTCTTCCAGGTTGTCCATATTATTGGCATATAGTTGCTTGTAGTAATATCTCATGACCCTTTGTATTTCTGCTGTGTCAGTTGTTACTTCTCCTTTTTAATTTCTAATTCTGTTGATTTGAGTCTTCTCCCTTTTTTCTTCATGAGTCTGGCTAATGTTTTATCAATTTTGTTTATCTTCTCAAAGAACCAGCGTTTAGTTTTATTGATCTGTGCTACTGTTTCCTTCATTTCTTTTTCATTTATTTCTGATTTGATTTTTAAGATTTCTTTCCTTCTGCCAACTTTGGGGGTTTTTTTGTTCCTTCTCTAATTGCTTTAGGTGTAAGGTTAGGTTGATTATTTGAGACTTTTCTTGTTTCCTGAGGTAGGATTGTATTGCTATAAACTTTTCTCTTAAAACTGCTTTTGCTGCATCCCATAGGTTTGGGTTATCATGTTTTCATTGTCATCTGTTTCTATGTATTTTTTGATCTCCTCTTTGATTTCTTCAGTGATCTCTTGGTTATTTAGTAGTGTATTGTTTATCCTGCATCTGTTTGTATTTTTTACAGGTTTTTTTTCCTGTAATTGATATGTAGTCTCAGAGCATTGTCATTGGAAAAGTTACTTGATACAATTTCAATTTTCTTAACTTTACCAAGGCTTGATTTGTGACCCAAGTTATGATCTATCCTGGGGAATGTTCCAGGAGCACTTGAGAAGAAAGTTTATTCTATTGTTTTTGGATGGAATGTCCTATAAATATCAATTAAGACCATCTTGTACAATGTGTCATTTAAAGCTTGTGTTTCTTTATTTTCATTTTGGATGATGTGTCCATTGGTGAATGTGGGGTGTTAAAGTCCCCTAGTATTATTGTGTTACTGTCAATTTCCGCTTTTATGGCTGTTAGCATTTGCCTTATGTATTGAGGTACTCCTATGTTGGGTGCATAAATATTTACCATTGTTATATCTTCTTATTGGATTGATCCCTTGATCATTATGAAGTGTCCTTCTTTGTCTCTTGTAATAGCCTTTATTTTAAAGTCTATTTTGTCTGATATGAGAATTGCTACTCCAGCTTTCTTTAGATTTCCATTTGCACAGAATATCTTATTCCGTCCCCTCACTTTCAGTCTGTATGTGCTCCTAGGTCTAAAGTGGGTCTCCTCTAGACAGCATATATATGGGTCTTGTTTTTGTATCCATTCAGCCAGTCTATGTCTTTTGGTTTGAGCATTTAATCTATTTACATTTAAGATAGTTATCAATATGTATGTTCCTTATACCATTCTCTTAATTGTTTTGGGTTTGTTATTGTAGGTCTTTTCCTTCTCTTGTGTCTCCTGCCTAGAGAAGTTCCTTTAGCATTTGTTGTAAAGCTTGCTTGGTGGTGCTGTATTCTCTTAGCTTTTGCTTATCTGCAAAGCTTTTAATTTCTCTGTCGAATCTGAATGAGATCCTTGCTGGGTAGAGTAATCTTGGTTGTAGGTTTTTCCCTATCATCACTTTAAATATGTCCTGCCACTCCCTTCTGGCTTTCAGAGTTTCTGCTGAAAGATCAGTTGTTAAGCTTATGGGGATTCCCTTGTATGCTATTTGTTGCTTTTCCCTTGCTGCTTTTAATATTTTTTCTTTGAATTTAATTTTTGTTAGTTTGATTAATATGTATCTTGGTGTGTTTCTCCTTGCATTTTTTCCTGTATGGGACTCTCTGTGCTTCCTGGACTTGATTGACTCTTTCCTTTCCCATATTAGGGAAGTTTCAACTATAATCTCTTCAGATATTTTCTCAGTCCCTTTCTTTGTCTCTTCTTCCTCTGGGATCCCTATGATTCGAATTTCAGTGCGTTTTATGTTGTCCCAGAAGTCTCTGAGACTGTCCTCAATTCTTTTCATTCTTTTATCTTTATTCTGCTCTGTGGTAGTTATTTCCACTATTTTATCTTCCAGGTCACTTACCCATTCTTCTGCCTCAGTTATTCAGCTCTTGATGCCTTCTATAGTATTTTTAATTTCATTTATTGTGTTGCTCATTGTTTGTTTGCTCTTTAGTTCTTCTAGGTGCTTGTTAAACATTTCTTGTATTTTCTCCATTCTATTTCCAAGGTTTTGGATCATGTTTACTATCATTACTCTGAATTCTGTTTCAGGTAGACTGCCTATTTCCTCTTCATTTGTTTGGTCTGGTGGGTTTTAACTTTGCTCCTTTATCTGCTGTGTATTCTCTGTGTTCTCATTTTGCTTAACTTACTGTGTTTGGAGTCTCCTTTTTGCAGGCTGCATGTTTGTAGTTCCCATTATTTTTGGTGTCTGCCTCCAGTGGGTAAGGTTTGTCTAGTGGGTTGTGTAGGCTTCCTGCTGGAGGGGCTGGTGCCTGTGTTCTGGTGGATGAGGCTGGATCTTGTCTTTCTGGTGGGCAGGACCACATCTGGTGGTGTGTTTTGGGGTGTCTGTGACCTTATTATAATTTTAGGCAGCCTCTCTGCTAATGGGTGGGGTTGTCTTCCTGTCTTGCTTGTTGTTTGTCATGGGGTGTCCAGGACTGGAGCTTGCTGGTCATTGAGTGGAGCTGGGTCTTAGCATTGAGATGGAGACCTCTGGGAGAACTCTCGCTGATTGATATTATGTGGGGCCGGGAAGTCTCTTGTGGTCCAAGGTCCTGAACTCAGCCCTCCCACCTGATATCTGGCTGGAGCACCAGGACCCTGTCAGCCACACAGCTTTTGGGAAGTCTGAGGTCTTCTGCTAGCATTCAGTAGGTGTTCTGTAGGAGTTGTTCCACATGTAGATGTACTTTTGATGTATTTGTGGGGAGGAAGGTGATCTCCACGTCTTACTCCTCCGTCATCTTGAAGGTCCTCTAGCAAGTTTACCCTTGCTTGCTAGATAGCAGTTCAGACACACTGAGAAGCACAGATCTTCCATTTGTAGTTAGAATGGCATGCACAATAAGAATGAATTTTAGTTAAAAAAATCAAACTATAGTTTATGACCTAGTATATCTAGGTAAAATAGAAGATTCAGTTTTAAAATAGGAACAGAATCAGCTTCCCTCTAATGAAGAAAGTATTCCTCATCGTCTCTTTGTATTTAGAAGCATTCTGGAAGGATAACTTCAAGCATGTTTTTTTAATTTCAGAGACTTCCTTCATTGAAATACTATTTAAATTATTTGAGGAGATGACTATTTTTCTTTTCCAACCACTAAAGTATTACAAAAAAATCTAGAACCTCAAGAGTTTCCACTGCCAATTTAAACTTGAATGTTAACAATGTTACTTCTTAGACACTAAGATAACATTACTTTTAAGACTTCATAGCTAGTACACCTTCTTCCTTCTTTTGTAGTTATAAAATGTGAATTTCTCACAATGCAAATTTAAATGCTGTTATTGTGGTTGAATCTACCAAAGTAGTATATATGGCCATTTATTATTCAATATTTTTTAGTGCCTACTATATATCAGGCACTCTTCTAGTAAATACAACTATAGCATACATGGAACCTGTAGTCTACTGGGGAGTGAACAGACAATAAATATAGATATAAAAGAAAATGTTAAGTAACTGAAGTATATAGTATGTTATAAAGTGTTACATGCAATGGGTGAAAAGAAATAATAGAATAGTTTAAGGGAGAATCAGGAATTTTCTCCTCTCTTAATAAGAGCAAGTGAATTGGACCAACATCAGACTGCTGAATTTTTTATTTACTTAAGAATAAAATGCTAATGAAAAATTTTCTATCCATCATATGGTCTTTCAGGTACTGAGGCCATAGAGAAATGCTTTGATGTGCCAGAACTAAGGGAATGCTATTCACTTGTGTCTTTCCCAAGGAATCAAAAAGAAGATGGCATTTATCCCAATAAAAAGTGGGAAAACTGACATTGAACATTTCATATGTTTAATTTGTAGAGCTAAGACATAGTGGGGTCATCAGTTGAAAATGTACTGAGCATTATATGCCTGACAGAGTAAAACAATGTAACTAAAACTGGATAAAGGGAGAGAGTTGAAGGGGAAAGTAAATAATATTGTTGACCTTTCTTTAGATTATGTAGGAGTCAAATGATTACTTTAAAAACTAACCAATAGTGAAAGATTAAGTTAGAAAAGCAGGAGATTAGGGTAATTATAAAAAAGCCTTACAAAAAGACAGAAAACTAGTAGAAAGAAAAACAAAACTTCCAAAATAACAAATAAAATTCTTTGAAGATTGGAAAAAATTTTAAAGTTCTGTTACCTCTTACTTAACAAATTATTTCATACTTAATATGATCAAGAAATGTTTGTTGGGCTTCCCTGGTGGCGCAGTGGTTGAGAGTCCGCCTGCTGATGCAGGGGACACGGGTTCGTGCCCCGGTCTGGGAGGATCCCACATGCCGTGGAGCGGCTGGACCCGTGGGCCATGGCCGCTGAGCCTGCATGTCCGGGGCAATGGGAGAGGCCACAGCAGTGAGAGGCCCGAGTACCGCAAAAAAAAAAAAAAAAAAAGAAAGAAATATTTGTTGACATGTGGAAGGAAGGAAGATGTTAGAATGGATTACAAAAGAAAAAAGAAATTTTAATATTACACAATAGATAAATTTCTGTAGATGCCTAGGAGAGACTGCTGAACAGCACATAAAAAAAAAAAGCTTGCCCTCATGTAAAACTCACTCTGACTGTCCTAATATGGATACAAAAGAGAAACAAGTAAAAAACATAATTTTTCTTGAGATTTCTTGCCATTTCAAACTATATTCTCCATATGTGGTTCTATTAATAGTGTTGATAAGGCAGTCATTTTTTGTTGAATCATGAGTTGCTCAGTTAGGGTAATTCATATAAGTTTTTTTGGTAGATATTTTTGGGGGCAAAGAAGAAGTATACACTCTTATTGCCTTAAAAACATTAGGATTCTTGCTACATTTGCATTTTATCAATAACTCCTAAGAATTAATGCCACCTATCAGCAGCTCTGTTATTAATGCTTGCTCAATCTCTCTCTCTCTCTCTCTCGACTTTATTTGACCTGCTCATCATTTTCTGCCAGGCCACATCACAGGTCACAGGAAACTCTGCTTAGGTTAAGTGTCCACTAGTGGTCCAATCAGACCAGGGATTATGTGGGCTTTGTATTACTGTGGCATCACTAATGTCTAAATCTTCAAGGTATTTTTTTATGCAACAAAAAATTGGGACTAAGACCTAAATACTTATTAGACAACAGTTCTTTCAAGTGTAAAAAGTATAGAGAAAAAAATCAATTAATAATACAATGTGATAAAAATTTAAACAGTTCTTAGGAATTAAAATGCAAATGTAGAAAGAATCTTAAGGATGTTTTTCATGTTTGAACTTACATAATAGAAAGGCCAATAAAATATTAGCATAATTCTTAGAGAAAGCAAGTTGCTTTAGATAGCTTAGTATAGTTGGAAAAGGTTGGAGGGATCTTTCCAAATGCACTGATTAGTAAAATTAAAATTGAAATGTTCTACACCACATAGATAATAAGCTTAAGGGTAAAGTTGTTCCTAATTGAAAAACTTACCCTTAAGAGAAATGTAACACCAAATTAAGGAGAACAAAAACAATACAAAATCCTTAAGCTTTTCAGAAACCTATGAAGAAAACTTAATATGCTTTAAAATGAAGCCAGAGGAAAAAATCTTAACCATAGGTACCACTGGGCTCATGTTCCTCTATTTTCAAAATGTGATCAAAACAGTGTATATGTTTAGAGTGAGTGACCTATAAACTAATGTATTTCAAAATACTTTTTTGGCTGGTTTCTTTGTTTATGTTGTTGCTCCCAAAGGATCGTTAAGCATACAGGCCATCTGATTTTGCTATGTCATTTATTTCTAATGATTATATATATATATCACCCAAAGTGTTCAAATGAAGTAAGGATGGTAGAAAAGTGATCATGGATCTTTATTAGATCAAAAAAAAGAAAAAGTGAGAAAAAAATGACAAAACATAGAGATGATCGAATAAATATAACTTAGATACTCCATTTTTGAAAGATTCTATATACATTTGTATTCCTTATAAATAAGAGCCTTTAAATTTGAAACCTATACACATCAGTAGCTGGAAATCACTTCTTAATATTGCGTAAGTTTCTAAAAATCAAGGACAGGACAAACATTTCACAATGCACAAGTCCCCCTAGCACACAGCATGCAAAAATAACTATTATTCAAAATTCTTAATTCTTTTTAATTTGGAAGTTTCTTAGTGTTTTAAATAGATAAATGTGCGAACATGTTGCTACAAATTAATGCTAATACTACCTTGGATGAAAATTCATCACAATTTATAAAAGCTGTTCTTTCAAAACAGTAAATATTATAGCCTCCGATAATTATTCTCAGGTACTAGAATGCAGAAAAAATACCATCAATGTTATGAACAGAGGCATTTAACACATTAAAAGTTTGACAGAATACACTTTAATGCTTTACTTTTAATTTCTTTTTATTTGTTCTGTGTCCAATTGTGTTCATATTCCTTTTGAAGTTTATAATATGCATCGGGTTCTTCTGGATTCTTTAAGAAACTTGTAAGAGCTTCCATGAGGTGCCACAGTCTTAGAAGAAAGATAAAAATTAATTTTAAAAAATTTACAGCATAAAAATTTAAGTAGTGTATTCTTCAGGTCTAGGGAACACAAGTGATAGAACCAAAGCAGCTTTTATTTTACTGGCAAAATTCCTTATTTGTTTAAAATTTAATATATGTTATTTTATGCAGTCTTTCAAAAATAGATCAGAAACTGGCTCCTCAAAGGAGAACATGAAACTTCTGAACTGTTAACAAAACTGTGATCATAAAATTCAAGGTTCTGTGTGTTTTTTTGCTTAAGAATCTATAATTATTTATGAGCTATTGGACATATACCTATTCAACAAGAATATTCACTTTTGAATAGGCTAAGTAAATACTTGTTTCTTTGTATTCAAAACATGAATAATATTTACAGTGAATTATTTTAATGTAAATAATGTAAGATAAAAATGCCAATATCTCCAGGATGAATTGTATTCTTTATTACAATTAAATTTTCTATTGAAGTATAGCTAATTTACAATGCTGTGTTAATTTCAAGTGTATAGGAAAGTGATTCAGTTATACACATATATATTCTTTCTCAGATTCTTTTCCATTATAGGTTCTTACAAGATATTGAGTAGAGTTTCCTGTGCTATACAGTAGGTCCTTGTTGTTACCTATTTTATATAATAGTAGTGTGTATATGTTAATCCCAAATTCATCCTAATGTATCTCTCCCTCCCTGCTATCCCCTTTGGTAACCATAAGTTTGTTTTCTATACATACTCATGGATAATTAAATTTTAAATTTGAATAAAATAAGTCAAAAAGGAAAGGCTGTTAAATTCTGAGAAAATATTTCATACATTTGTGTATTTAACAAATTATTCTTACTTGGAACATACTACAGAGTTAATTGTCTTTTTTGTGAAAGAAGAAATAAGCATTAAAAAGAAAATGCCTTTATGCACTATAAATAACTGTCACACAAATATGAATTTTCACCTGTCCTCTTTATTAAAAATATTGTTTGGGGTATAATATGCAGGATTTAAAATATGAACAACTAAAAACAAATTATAAAATTGTAAGTTTTATTTTAATTCACAGAGTAAAATGTCTTTTGGAATGTTCTAATGTTAAATAAATCCATGTCACCATGGCCAGAATACACTAGATTGAAAGTTGTAGCACATAAAAAGCTACACAGATAGAGATAGATTTAAAGTGTGATATCATATAATCCAATATATTTAAGTATAAAAATGAATGTTTTAACTTGTATTTATTAAAGTCTGAGAGTAATATTTTTCTTAATAGAATAACTTATAATCTGCTCACAAAGAGTTAAGGTTCAATGAAATTATGGTACAAATTCTGGAATTCAGACACTGGCAGAAAATTTAATTCCCATTTTTAAAAAAATCTATGACTTAACGTGCATATTTACAATTTCACACAAATGGTATGACATTATCTCTCCTTCCCATTGGTACAATTATGTGTGTGCCACCATTCCCAAGATACAAGTCAATACACATCATGAATAGTGGACTGTCAGATGGATAGGTAGACCCAGATTGATTTATTAGGATGGATTTGGGTATAGTAAGTTAAAGTTAACAATGTTTAAGTTAAACAAGGATTGTTATTGGAGAACAAATGGTTATAGTTACCTTTTATCATTAAGACACTGTATTTTTTAAACTTATTCTGTAGAAATATTCATGTTTTACTTTTGTAATTTATATTTTTACTTTTATTCTCATTAGCTTTTCCAGTATCCTCTATCAGAATCTTAGCTTTAAGAGCTGCCCAGTTGGGTAAAAAAGCCTGAAATTACAGATTTGTTAAAACAACGTTTTTCATGATATGTTTATCAGGTGTTGAACATACAGAATATAATTGCAACCTTTAGCAGCATAGGTTCTGGCATTTTGGCAGTAGCTGAAAATAATTCTGAAAACATTCCAACTTCATGGACAGTGATTGCACAGACATTTGATCGCCAGCCTTGATTTGGGACTCCCACCTCTGGCAAGGTCACTAATACCCCTGACATGGACAGAAGGAACCTGGTTAGAAATTCTAGCAAAATATAAAGTCAGAGAATGCTGCCTCAAAGCTAAGTCTATGACACGTTCAAGTAACTAACAGAAATAGATGGGGGAGTTTTTAAAGAAGGTCTTTCTCCAACTGTGCAATTAGACTTTCTGCACTTGAATGGTGACCTCAGTATTTACTAGTTGCTATTTAGATGTAATTTAGTTCACAGGTGACTTGTTACATATGTCATGTAGCAGCTCTCACTTACTGCTGTTATGCTATACTCGAGTTTGTTTGTTTTCTACTTCTCCAACTAGAATATACAAGTCCTAGATGCTACGATTTTTACATCCTGTTCACTGCTGTAGCCTCAATTAATAAAATATTGCCTGGCACATATTAGGTTCTTGTATATGTCAGTCAGATAAACAAGTACATGCATGAATGAAGTAATGCTTAACACAAGCATTTTTTGCTTAGTTTTGTTTTGCATTCTCCATCACGTCACAGGATTTAACATTTTGAGAAGGAAAGTAGCACAAAGTGATGGCCTGGGATAGGAGTATGTCCCTTAAAGTGGTGACCTTTGCCAAACTGAACACTCTGGCAGGGCTGTAAACACAAGTGAGATTTCCTTTTTTTAGCTAACAGAATAGTGCTGTGTAGCCTGAGGCATCCTTGGGTACAGTAGTCTAAGTAAGAGGAAAATAACTTTGAATTATGAGGGGGTTTATGTAATAGAATGGATATGAGACATATCATGGTGTTTACTCAACAATACTAAGTAAGATAATTGAGGTAAGAGGATAGTGGTGAGAGAATTATGAGACAGATTCTAAAAGAAAAGTGATATGTCTCTGATATACAAAGGTGGGAGTATAAGAAATTAGCAGGGAGTGAGGCAGTAAGTTGGCTAAAGGTTTTGAGTTCCATCTGACTAGCAAATGCTTATTTTGAAGGGAGGGTGAAGAAAATAAATATTTATGGTGGGAATTAATGTTCATTAGGAAAAAGTAAGGCAATTTTACATGATTATTATAACATAATGGATCATCCAACACATTTTAATTTAATAAAATAAATTTTTCTTTGGAATTAAAATGTATCATGTAGAAATTAAGAAAATGTTGATCTTTTCTACTGAATAAAATGTAAATCATTAAATCTTATTTAGATTTCTTCTCACTAAAATGTAGCCTCATTTTTTTTCCTATTAATCTTTAGAATTCTTGGCATTATAATATTAATGTCTTACAGTTCATCAAAGTAAAACTAATATTCTCATCACAAAATACAGTATTTTACTAAAGAATGGATTAAATTACTTTTGTCATTCCTCTTAAATTCTGTACTTCAACAACATTCTCTGTAAAGATATTTAATATCTTTCAACATATTACATATTTAAACTTTTCAAATATAAGTACCTTCATTACATTAACCATTATTTACTTATATAAATTTTTTAATAATTAAATCCCTTAATAAACTAGGAATTTGGGATTATCAGATACAAATTACTGTATATAAAATAGATAAACAACAAGGTCCTACTGTATAGCACAAGAAACTATATTCAATATCCCATAATAAACCATAATGGAAAAGAATCTGAAAAAGAATATATATATATATATATATATATATATATATATGTATATATATATATATATATAGGGCTTCCCTGGTGGTACAGTGGTTGAGAGTCCACCTGCCGATGCAGGGGACGTGGGTTTGTGCCCCGGTCTGGGGGGATCCCACATGCCGCAGAGCGGCTGGGCCCGTGAGCCATGTCCGCTGATCCTGCGCGTCCGGATCCTGTGCTCCTGTGCTCCACAACAGGAGAGGCCACAACAGTGAGAGGCCCGCGTAACGCAAAAAAAAAAAAAAAAGAATATATATATATATATATATATATATATATATATATATATATGTATAACTGAATCACTTTGCTATACACCAGAAACTAGCCCAACATTGCAAATCAACAAACTTCAGTGAAAAATTTTAAAAATTAAATCCTTTAAAGCTCCTAAATCATCTGTCCTTTACTCTTGCTCCTCTAATTAAAGCATGAACAAGAAAAATGATGAGAGTGTGAGAGAGAGTTTCAACTTGATTCTCCAAGATGACTTAAATACTGTTTTCTCAAGTTTTATTGAGAATTACACAGAAATGTGTCTGGCTCCAATTATAGAACATGTAATGATTGATTTTGCTAAAAATCAGTTATAATTGTGCACTAATTCCACAGTATCCATGCATATGGAAAAAGACAAATTTTTTTCAGAAAACCAACACATGGTTATTTTTAAAAGACCAAATCATCAATTTATAGACCAAATTGTCTCCATTATACATTATTATTATTTTATTAAAAGATGGCTCATCATATTTATTATAATCAGAAGCTTTTTAATGTATTCTATAAGCAGTATAACTGTCAAAAATGACAAGAAGAAATCAGCTAGACACTCAAATCTCATAAATGGATTTTGCAGGAAAACGTCTGCACTCTCCAATTTATGTATATATATTTTTTCATTGTTCCATGGAAATTTATAAAAAATTAATTATGTCCTAAGGCAAAAAAATGTTCGGTAAAAGAGAAAGTCTAAAGATCTTAATAAGCATATTGAAATGAAGCAAGATACGGAGAGCAAAATGATAACAATAACCACACAGAAAACAAAAATTCATCCATGTGAAAATTTTAATAAATATTTTTCTAAAGAACTCAGACCAAAGAGTAATCACATCTAAAATAATAAATTCATATTTGTTAAATATTTGTAATGAATGAGATTATCCCTAACCCCTAATTTGAAGATGTAGATTAATATTATATATATAGCCATATATACACATATGAGAATATGTATTATATATATATTTATAAATATATATATATTGCTGGTGAAACATTAAATGATATAACCAGTTTGGAAAACAGGCAGTTTCCTAAAAATTATGTATATCATATAACTCAGCCATTCTATTCTGAGGTATTTATTCTACAGAAGTGAAAGTGAGTAGCTATACAAATACTTATACATAAAAGGTCCCAAGCAGCTTTATTTGTAAGAGTCAAAAACTGGAAACAACCCAACTGACCATCAGTAGGTGAGTGGATAATCAAATTGTGGTATATGTATAGCATTAATTACTATTGAACAATAAAAACATTGAACCATTGATGCATACAATAACATGAATGTATCTCAAAATGTACTTAGAAAAAGAAGTCAGACAAAAGGTAGTGCTTTCTATACATGCAACATGCATACCCTACATACATACATACAGTACATACAAAATTCTACAAAAAATACAAACTAATTTATAGTGAAAATGCAGTTTAACATACCTGAGACTGTAGTGGCTAAGTGGGAGAGCAAAAGGCACTAGAAAATTTTTGGAGATGATAGATAAGTTCTTTATCTTGACTTGGTGATTTTTCAGGGGTTTACACATATTTCACAACTTACCAAATGATACATTCTAAATATGTACAGATTTTATATGCCAAATATATAGCAATAAAGCAGTTTTTTAAAGTGGTATATATTTGTAAGAAGATACAAATATAGACTCAGCGTAATTTTATGCATAAATGACACTTTTGGACACCAATATTGAATAGTCCATTCTAGTTTGTAATAATTAGTGGTGTTATATGTACATAATTAAGTATAGAACATGATGCTGAAGTAGATATCTTTGTTGTGACTTTTGGTTCATTTTTTCCTGCACAGTACATCTCTCACATTTAAATGAAAGAGAGTTAGGCACCAATTAAAAAATTCAACTTCAATATATTTAGGTACTTATTTTAATAGTGTGGCAGTTTTAAAATAGATCACCAGTTTTTTACACTCTTTCCTTCAAGAGGTGGAGTCGACATACCCTACTCTTTGGACTGAGTGGGCTTGTATATATATTTAACCATTAGTTTATGATGAAGTGATGTTGAGCGACTTCTGAGTTTGGGTCATGAAAGGTGAGTCAGCCTCTGCATAATTCACAGAAATGCTTGAACTTGAAGCCCTGAGCCACCATGTATGAAATTCATCCACCCTGATTCTGCCATGCTGTGAGGAAGTCAAGCTGCATAGAAAAAAGTCACTCTTGCTATATCCTGTCTGATTTCCTGATCTGCAAAACCAGTGGGCATAATAAAAGGTTGTTTCAAGCCTGAGTTGTCATGTAGTTTGTATTCAGAAACAGTAACTGGGTTCTAATATAATTGCCATTATAATTGCCTAATGGATTCTATTTTCAAGACCTACAGTCTTAAAAAAATTAGTCAAGATTTAGATTTAAATATAGGCAGAAACCTTTGGATTCCCAGATGTTTGCAACTCTCTACACATGTGGATAAGCCTGAATTAGAAATGGTAGGAATTATTTTCATTAAGTCTGGCAGCAGTTATGCTATGTGAGAACAGCTGCTGGCTTTAAAAGTAAGAGTTGCACATATTTAATAGCAAAGCTAATATTGGCATATTAAAAATGCATCATTGCATTGTTTATTCTGTCAAATGACAGGTGCAAACATATATCTTTATTTAAAATTCAGAAATTAAAAAGGATATCGAATATGGTGTTTTGAACTGTTTTAGACAAATGTGCTGCTCCTTCATGCACAACAGATAAAATAAAAACAGAGACTTCACAGATGTATATAGGGCGAAATTCAATTTCCAAAAAATATTTTTATTTTTACCTTCCTGTAGTCAAGAATGTCCTTAGTGACATTTATTTCCAGAAAAAACTGCAACAAAGAACAGCCTTGATAGGCTATGCTGCTGATTCTCTCCATCAGTTATGGTGGCATGCTGGTGGCTTAGTTATAGATTGATTATATTACAAAACTGAATACATTTGAGTAGCATCTACCATACACTTCTATCAATAATTGTACAGGACATGGGTCAAGTCAGACAGTTCTTGAAACTAACAGAAACATAGCTCATAACGAACACCTTTAATTCAGTAGAGACCAAAATATGGAATTGCCTTCAGCTTCTGTTTACACAGCCATCAGAGAGCATCTTCCTCTTTCTGTGCTATCATATTTCATTTCTACTGAGGCTTGATTACTTATTTTATTCACCAGAATGGCCCCAAATATTTTTGCCTCTTTATCAGAATTCAAATTCAATTTCAACAGATAAGACTTTGAAAACATTGGAAACGACTGAAAATAATTTGAAAACGATTTCTTTTTAAATTTCAAACTTATCTTAAACATTAATAGTAACATTTACATGGATCTTCTCAAAGAAACAATTTTGAAGAGGAAGAATTAGTGCCCTTTTAAACAAAAGTTAAAATAAGTTATCTTATTGTACATAGAAACATTGCTCATGGTATCAGTGTTCCAGTTTACATTTCTATGTGGTAAACCTTGAAAACATTAATATAGTGATCAAATGACTGTGATCTTCGAAATTTTCTTTGCTTTACTTTGATCTCAATGAAAGTGTCTAACAAAGATCAACAAGCTACATCACATCAAACATGACACATTGCTCAGCCTTTTAGGAAGAGAATTAGTATAGTAGTATTAATGTTGATAGTGGGCATGGCCTCAGCACCAATGCTGTGTCTGTAACAATCTCATCAATATCAATGGGTCAACATGGCAGTTATCTTACCCAGAGCTTTCTACCCTATTAAGTGATATATAGTCTGCAATGCTGTTATATGTCTAGGGAAGCTCACAAAGTCATTTTTAAGATTTATGAAATAATGATATTAGGTTTTGGGGGGGAAGGGCTACCTCTTGACTATATTGATGGTATGATGCTTTATTTTTCTTTTCAGTCAAAATCACAAAAAGAATTTCTAAAAGGATTTTTTTCTTACTACCACTTTGCAGAGAGAAATACAAACAGAGAAGCCAAACAACACCCTTCAAACTGAGGTTTATTTGATGTTTCAAACCCAGGAACACCTTTAGAATTATACCTATAATAGTGGCTTTGTATTTAATATTATGTTACTTTTCCTTTCTTTCTTATCTGTTTTTAAGTAGGTTTACAGACTAACATTCAAAGCCAATTGAACAGGAAGATGAAAATTTATAGAGGTATAGAGAGAAGGAAAGGAAGGCTTTGTTGATAGCAGTTGTAGAGGGAATAGATTGAAACTAGTCAAACAGGACTAAAGGAGAGAGAGACGATCAACCAATAGTTGAAGGAAAAGACAGTAATCTTGAGAAAATACTAGTACCACTGTAACAGCTCAAATTTTTACTAGAAATTGTTTAAAATGAATTTAATATTGGCATGTTAAGAAGTTTTAAGACAGGAAAAAGAGTTTTTTTAAAAAAATTGTTTTTGATATTATAGTATAATCTCAAATCTTCAGAGGGAGAGGGCTCTCCTCCTTTCTCCTCCTGCTGTTTGCCTTCAGGCTATTTCGCTGCTCATTAGCACCTTCACCAGAGAGTGGGTAGGAGGAAAAAAAGAGCTGAAACATGAGTCAGTCAATTACAGTTCTCATTAGGGGCTCTGGCAAAAAATGTACAGGTGGGCGGAGTCTGAAACTAACAACCAAAGAGAGATATTTGTATTATCCAGGGTATTCTCTTGTCCAAATCACTCTGCTCCCTGAATATCAGAGATAATTTCATGTTGACTATATTATAATACGTTTCCATAGCAATTACTGACATGTTTGCAGAAGGAAAACAAAGCCAAAGGGTGAAGTAATTATCTAGGTCAGTGGTTCTCAAATTTGAGCTTGCATTGGAATCACCTGCAGAGCTTTATATAAAAAGGCAGATTGTCAGACTCCACCTATAGAGTTTCTGATGGAATAGGAGGGGGTTGGTGCCCAAGAGTATGATATTCTAGCAAGTTCTCAAGTGCTGCTGCTCCTGCTACTGCTGCTGGTCCATGCAGATGGTATTCCAAAGATCGTTGTTCTAGATAATTCAGAAAATAGTACACAGTTGCTGACAAGGAACATAGTTGACTGATTTAAAATTTTCTTTCTTGTAGGGCTTATGAATCCTTACATGATTTCTTACAAGAATTCTGGCACCCTTTTGGACTTATCCTAGTTTGATATGCAAAAAACAGAACATTGAGTTGCTATCCAACATCTACAATAATGTCTTAAAATATAACAGTAAAAACAGATGTGACATTTAGAGATTTGCTTTCAGGTTTATTTTTATTTCATTAAGATATATTGTTTATCAATTCAAACTGTTAATTTACCAATTAAGTCTCTTGAAGCTACCTTTTTCTTTTTCTTTGTTTTAAGTTATCAAAGTAGCATATAATCTTTGAAAAATAAATGTATAGAAGTCTAAAGGAAAAAATGTAAAAATCTTCACTTTCTGCTTCCACTTAACCCATAATCTAACTCTGGAGACATGCTGATATATACAGCTACCCAAATAGAAACATACACACTTGCAAATATAATAGCAAATATCAATATTATTTTATGTGACTATTATGTATATTAGATATGACCGTTATATATTCTTCTGGATGCTGCTTTGTTTTTTGACTGACAATCTATTGTGGATATAGCAGAAACTGTTCATTGCTCTCTTTAGTCATTCTTTTTACAATACAGCTGTAAGATTTTAGTTTTTCTTATGGCCACCTAAATTACAATTTATTTTTCCCATCCTGTTTTCCAATTTATTGTGGCCATGTGACAAACTGAATAATTGTAATGTGTCACAATGAAACTGGGCGGGACTGGGTACAAATCTTTTCCATGTCCTGCATTTGTTGTTTGCAGGAAATAGGCTCCATTCAGCCTCCTAGACCTTCCCTGAGCTCCAAAGGGCAGATTCAAATACTTGGTAGTCAGGGAAGGGAGAGAATGCAGAAACAAAGGAGGAGCAGTCAAGAAACAATGGTGCAGTGATGAAACAGGGTCCTGGTTCCTCCTCAAGAAACATACATAACAATATCTTTTTGGGGGGGCCTCTCACTGTTGTGGCCTCTCCCGTTGCGGAGCACAGGCTCCGGACGTGCAGGCTCAGTGGCCATGGCTCACGGGCCCAGCCGTTATCTTTCAAGAAATGGGCTAATCTGTTTGGAGGCCCCTGTATGGGAGTGGAAGTGGAATTTTGCAGCTACACCTCGTCTGGTCTCTTGTTTGTGGGACCACATTTGTTGTTTGAATGTATGTGTGTATTAGTACTTGCATTGGCTGGTTGAGAGGTCTCTGGTCTCTGAGCTCTGACAACACCAGTGTATTCTTTTCTATTGCATTGGCATCACCTATAGTGTAGCATTGGTTGGGAATTTCCCTTTCAGGGTCGGGGAAACTGCGACCCTGAGAGACCACGCAGCACTGCATTGGTTTGCTGTTTTGCTGTGAATAACTAAGTATGGGTGATCAGAGCTCTGTTCCAAATTATAGTCCCCTAAGGAGTATATTTTGCAAAACTGGGAGATCTTCAACTATGCTCCCATACATGAAAGAAAATGATATTTTTATTATAACACTGTTTGGTCTCAAGAGTCCTTGAAATCTGGAGAACAATGGCCCCTGATGACTCTGCTATTGTAGCAAAGTGAGCCTTTTGGAATTGGTTTGGCTTTTATCTCAGGTGTGTATATGAATGTCTTAGTACATGAGTCCAAATCCCATTCTCTCTTTCTGGTTTTGACTTTTGTTTAGGGTTCCTGGTAACTTCAATGCTTCTTCAAGTTCATCTGGAAATGAGGTCTCTGAATGTGAGTGAGTGATATGTATTTTGTCTATTACTGCTATTGATTATAACTGAATTGGCAATTTAGCACCTGAAAAAAATCCATTGAAATGACCAAGATGGGACTCTTTTGACATTTTAAAACTGTTTTTTCCATATGCAGTTAGAGGAATTTAACTTTCTAGAGAGAATTGGTATTTCTCTTCCTGTGGCTTTGAGATTTAAATTATCTACCTGGGAACTTAGTCTAATCATCTGTGATCCCTGAGAGTGAAAAAAAATTTTTTTAGGCCTTTGTTATTATTTGGTATGTTAAATTACATAGGAAGCATTGTCAAATGAGTGATAAGCTTTTTCAGGTTATACTGTATGGGTAAATGTTATTAATACAGATATTCTAGAAATTATATGGAATTCCTAAAAATCTGGTATAATCCTGATAAAATGTTAACAGTCCTAGCATATGATAAATGGCCAATGAATATATATTGTTATTATATATGTAATTTTCATAAACCAACTGTTACCTAGGAAATGTTGATTTCTTTTCTGTAAACATTATACTTCCTAGGATATCTTATAACTTCTTAAAAATTTTATATATTAGTAGTATTGCACTATTTAATATATTCAATATTTGCTAACAGGAATTATAATTTTGCTATCTCAAATTCTATGGCTTTATTACCCTATTGAATAATTTTTATGCCTACTTTGTGCATTTTTAGATCCCACGATTTTTTAAACTTTCTTTAGATTGCCTTTTTTAAATGAACTCTAGCTTTATGCCAGTGTTCTTGAGAGAATTTCTCCTTAAAAGGAATTAAAATCATTTTTTAATAGTTTTAAATGAAAGTATAATAAATGATAACTGAACAATCAGAATAATAACCTCCTACAAGATATGAGTGGATAATTGCAAAACAGCATGTGGTAATTTTAAAATATTAGGTTGAACCATATGAAATCAACTTTTTAACCTACAGAAATGGAAATTTTATATACTTAATCATTTTATTTTTCATAGAACTTTAGGTCTAAATATTGTTTCTATTAGTTTATTTCTTTCATTAATATTTCATATACTTCTTGACTTTATTACTGTGGTAACTATTTTTAATTTGTTGGGAGAGTTATTTTATATACTTCTCTGAAAAAATATAAAATAATTATCTTAAAAGTTTTTCCTGAGTAGTATATTAATAGATATATAGCTTGAATATAGCAATACATTGGCCTATTTTATAATCTATTTTTAGAAATTTTAGTAAAAATTTAAATATATATAAAAACATTTTTTCAAAACCCGATCATAACATTTTCCTCAATTCATATTTTCTTTACACTATTCACATATTTTGGGTTGGCCAAAAAGTGTCTTTTGTTTGTAAGTAAAAATAAACAACACATTTTTCATTTTCACCAAGAACTTTATTGAACAACGTATTCACCCTTTTGTTCCACTACCTTCTGCCATTTTTCAGGCAACTTCATAATTCCATCTTCCCAAAACTTTTTATCTTTTTGAGCAAAGAACTCTTCCAAGTGCCTTTTATAGTCCTCCAGGGAATGAATTTTTTTCCATTAAGAGAATTATGTAAAGACCAAAATAAATGGAAATCTGAAGGTGCACTGTCTGGTGAATACAGTGGATAAATCAGAACTTCCCAGCCAAGCTGTAACAGTTTTTGCCTGGTCGTCAAAGAAACATGCGGTCTTGCATTGTCCCGATGGAAGATTATGCATTTTCTGTTGACTAATTCTGGACACTTTTTGTTGAGTGCTGCTTTCAGTTGGTCTAATTGGGAGCAGTACTTGTTGGAATTAATCCTTTGGTTTTCCAGAAGGAGCTCATAATAGAGGACTCCCTTCCAATCCCACCATATATACAACATCACCTTCTTTGGATGAAGACCAGCCTTTGGTGTGTCGGTGGTAGTTCATTTTGCTTGGTTCATGATCTGTTCCATTCCACATTATTGTACAGTATTCACTTTTCATTGCCCATCACAATTTGTTTTAAAAACAGAACATTTTCATTACATTTAAGTAGAGAATCACATACAGAAATATGGTCAAGGATTTTTCACTTACGTGGAACCCAAACATCAAAGCGATTAACATAACCAAGCTGATGCAAATGACTTTCAACACTTGATTTGGATATTTTGAGTATGTCAGCTATCTCCCGCGTGGTGTAACGTTGATTATTCTCAATTAATGCCTCAATTTGATCTCTATCAACTTGACCTGGTTTACCCGACCGTGGAGTATCATCCAGGGAGAAATCTCCAGCATGAAACTTCGCAAACCACTTTTGACACGTTTGATCAGTCACAGCACCTTCTCCACACACTGCACAAATCTCTTTTTGCGTTTCAATTGAGCGTTTACCTTTTTTGAAATAATAAAGCATAATAGGCAGAAATTTTTGCTTTTTTCTTCCATCTTCAATATTAAAATGGCTACACAAAAATTCACCAATTTTGATGTCTTTTTTTTAAATGCACACTGATATGACAGCTGTCACATATAATCTAACAAAATTGTTTCTAATGAAGTTAAAGACAACTAAGTGCTACTAGAATCATCTTACGGGAAAAACTGAACAAACTTTTTAGCCAACTCAATACATTTCTAATCTGTGATTTTTTTAAACTTTGTCTAGGATATCTTCAATTATTTTATTTGCAGGTCTCACAATTATTATAAATTGAAAATATTCTAATGTGTTCTTTATTTATACACACCCACTAGATGCCAGCAATCAGAAATTAGACAAACTTGAATTTACATCTTGGCCTTGTCATTGACTCTCTGTGATTAACATTGTACAAGTAAACCCACAAGCATGAATTTCTTTATCTGTAAAATGAGGTCCTAACTTACAGAGTTGTTGAAAAATTAAATTTTCCACTTGTTTAGCCTGTAAAGTTTCAGCCATTAAGCCTTCTAGAAATAATAGTGTTTCAAATGTATACCATTTGGGGTTCATGATTTTATTGATATACATTGTTCCTCTGAACTTCCTCAAAAGTGTAAAGGGCTTTATACAGAATGTAATATTTTAATTTAACAAACAATATGACAATATATTCATTTTGTAAAAATTCTAATATACTCAATAATTCTAAGAATTTTCACAAACAATTGATGTCATTTTGTTGTATATCTTCCAGGTTATTTTCTGTACATTACATATTCAATACAGAGTTTCTTTCAATGTTTATTTGCTTTTTTTAAACTAAATGATATTAAGTTCAATCTAATGTTCTGCAACTTTTTTCATTTAACATACAATTGAGTCTAGAACAACGTAGGGGTTAGTGGTGCCAAACCCCCAACCAAAAATCCCCAAGTAACTTTATAGTAGGCATTCCTTATGCACTGTTCCCTGGCATCCTAGGAGTCAACCAACTGGGTTATGTAGCACTCTAATATTTATTGAAAAAAATCTGCATATAAGTGGACCCATGCAGTTCAAAATCCATCTACGTCTAGTAATATGAAGCTACCTCTATTTTCTAACTGCAGCATAGACTGAAGCATAGTTTATACTATATGACTTCAATTTATGGACATTTAGATTGATTTCAGGTTGGTCATTAGAAAATATACTGCAATGAGCATCTTTATAAAAATATCAAGCAAGTATGCAAGGTTTCTCTAGTGTAGATCTCACTAACAGAATTTCTAAGCCAAAGTATATGTATTCTTCTTAATTTTATAACCATCACAAAACTGGCCTCCAAAATATCTATAACAATATATAAAGCCATTATCTAATTGTAAGGTTTTCTTTTTTCCCACATACATATCAATAGAAAATATTTAACTTCTAATTTTGAGAATTTGATGGGTAAAAATAATGCTCTTTCACAGTTGTTTTAATTTGATTTCCCTAATAATTAATAGAATCAATTATTTTTTTATTCTTTTTTTTTTTTTTTTTCAGTACGCGGGCCTCTCACTGTTGTGGTCTCTCCCGTTGCGGAGCACAGGCTCCGGACGCGCAGGCCCAGCGGCCATGGCTCACGGGCCCAGCCGCCCCGCTGCATGTGGGATCTTCCCACACCAGGGCACGAACCCGTGTCCCTTGCATCGGCAGGCAGACTCTCAACCACGGCGCCACCGGGGAAGCCCGGTATTTCTTAGTCTTATATCCATGGTTTCCTAGTACAGTAGCTGACGCACAGTTGACTTCCAATAAATATTGGTTGAGTGAACATATTGCCTGATTTATATTTATGCTTCCATGAAATACCTGATTTAAATCTTTGCTTATTTTTCTTTTGAGAATAATCATATTGTCATTATATTCTGGATATCACTTGGCTATTATAATATTGCAAATATTTTCTCCTTGAGGGTCAATAGTCTTTAAAATGTGTTTGTGGTCATTTTTTCCGATGAGGAGGTATACAATTTTTATTTATTCAGATTTATTATATTTCCCTTTATGGCTTTAGTTTTTCACGTGTTCTTGAAAGATTCCTATCTTGGCCATGGGCATATATTTTGTCTTCCATATTTACCTTTTTATTTAATAAAATATTTATGATCTTTAATACATCAGGAATTATGTTTGGAAGTGTGAGGTAGAGACTTAATGGATATGCTTTCCTAAACATTTCCCAGAATCATTTATTGAACATCTTTTCTGATTTGAAATGTGACCTTTATATCATAATAAGTTCTCATATCTGCATGGGTCTATAAGGAAGTTTTTCTTTTTATCCTCAGGTCCTTGCTTTTTTTAGAGACCAGGTATAAATTTTAAGGTTCATGAAATTCCATATAATTTTACATAAAGCTTTGTTAGTTCAAATGTGCATTTCTCTCCAGTGAGTAACCTTAACTTTAATTAGATCCTTAAATAATTACACACACACACACACACACACGCAATACAACATGTTAAAAGACATTGCATTAAATGAAGGAACAAGTAGGTGAAACTTTCCACTAAAATCGTTGCTGTAGAATCATGTTGATTCTACTAAGTAGGCAGAAATCAAAATGCATTAGAAATGATGTTGAAAGTTATTGTTTGCTGGGTAGGTAGTAAAGTGTTGTTTCATCATATGTAAAGAAAGGCTTTTTAATGAGTACACTTAAACTTTCCTTGAAAGTTTTATAGTTTGCCCTATAGCAATCTGGATTCAAGGTTTTATTTCTTTTGAATCACTGATCACTGCTTCTAGTTCTAGTACCACAGGGGCAAGTAGATTTTCTGCTTGAGCTCTCGAGACCTGAGGAAAATCTGAATTAATCAAAAATTGGCATGTACTCTCTGCTAAATTTTCAAGGGAGTTTCTTCTATACAGAGTGTTTGATGATATTGAAAACAGCATCTGTTACAGTTTTTGCTTTGTTTGCTGTTTTGTTGAGATTGGATTGTTGGTTCATTGTCACTATGTTGAGACATTGTTTTCTTAATTGAAAGGCCAACAGCTGGCTCTTTTTGATACACTCTTTTCCCTCCATACTGTTAAAACATTCCTTGGTTTAAAATGCAGAAGTGCAATTATAAATACCTAAAAATTCTCTCTCACATATATGTAACAGAAGGTTCTGATGCAAAACAGGAAAAATAAGATGTTAAAATTTCAAGAACACCTATGTTTTAAGCACAGATGCTATTTGTCTAAAATTTCTCAATAAATGAGCATTCTTTCAAATTAAAATATTACATATCATATAAAATACTTTAACTTGCAATACTCATTAACTTTGTACCTTTTGTGATATACATGTGTTTATCCCTGAAGGAACTGTACTATGTCATTGCAAGTTGTCAGAAATTCAGAAATTGTCTATGAGGAGGAGGGGCAGAAAAAAAACTACACTTTGGACTTAATTGTTGGTT
Source organism: Tursiops truncatus (assembly GCF_011762595.2). Classification (NCBI taxonomy): domain Eukaryota; kingdom Metazoa; phylum Chordata; class Mammalia; order Artiodactyla; family Delphinidae; genus Tursiops; species Tursiops truncatus. The sequence goes on along the minus strand of NC_047034.1, from coordinate 11,576,012 downwards.
TTGCACAATACTTAAATTATCAAATTAAACAAAATAGGCTCATGAAAAAGGTTCAATGGGGAAAGAGGAAACAATGGGGCTTTTGGCAGACCTGTGGATACAAAGTACAATACGGAAAATTTGAGAGGCCTCAAACATACAGCTGTTTTTTTCTATAAGGTATTTGCTGAGTTTCAAGGCTTTACAAGCATTTATGGAGTGAGGTCAATAGCTTCTAGAACACAGAGTGAAAACTCCCCCTGTATTGTGGTGATTAGAAAAGAAAATACCTGCTAAAGGGAGTGGGCCTGCCCCAAACCCTCTGCTGTTTTGCTGTTCAAGGCATTTGCCAAATTTTGAGGCTGAAGAGGGAGGTGGTTGGAGAACGAGATCTGGGAACTTGTAAAGGGCAAAGCTGGGCCTCCCTCTGTCTTTCAGTGCTATTGACATGGAGATGTGCCCAGCACTCACTAAGAAATCGGAGGCCACACCCAGGTGCAGCGCAACATTCACAAAATGTAAATGAGCCCCAGGCCAGCCCAATGCCTGACTACACTGAGGTGAATGGACCACATCTTGTCTGCCTATCAGAGGAAAGAGGGGACACCAAGGAAACATAACCTTCTCAGAGCCTTTGTGTTTCCTTCATCAGGATGTCCAGTATATCATAAAAGTGTGCAAAGCAGGTAAAAAGTCAACAATATACAGCCAGCAATGAAGAGAAAAAGAAAACAGAAATAGACACATTACACAAAATTCAATTTATATTATTAAACTGTATGATATATTTGTACTTTTCCTCTTTTGATTTTTCAGTCTTTGACTATATCATACATGAATAGGGCACATAGGAATTATAATCTCACCTATAGGGCATTTACTATGTACTTATTACCTAAATCCTGAATAGCTTCATATTTATTACTTTCAATTCATAATGACAAACTCAAGCGTTGTTAAGGTTAATAATTTGGAATTATTAATAATAATATGGAATATAAGACAATAACTTGGAATATAAGACAGAAAAAATGAAATAGACAAATTTACAGCTATACAGTTCTTTTCATTGGCTAAATGTATAGTTGCTTTCCTTTTTCAAATACAAAATTTGTGCAGGACTTTCAGTGGATACAAAAATATCCCTTTTTAAAACTGAGAGTTTTCTTTTAAGGAGAAGAAATTTAATCTATGATTATCATGAATTAAGGGTGGTTTAATGCCATTGATAGGCTGCTACTGTTGACCTCCCTAAATGAAATATGATTGAGTGGAATCAGAAAGATAATAATTAACTGAACTCAGAGAGGTCCTTTTAAATATTATATAAGTTAATATTAATTGGAGCATTCCACAAGCCCCTTAAGCAGCTCATTTTTCATAGAGAGAAATTATAGAGAAATTGTAGCGAATTATATTCAGGGCAGCTGTCATGAAAAAAGGTGATTTTTGTAATTCTCTGCTCTTTGTTGTTAGCAAGGTGTTAAGTTTGGAATATAACATGGATTTAATTTTTCAAATTAAAATTTAAGAGAATTTTAACTTATTTGCTTAAGTTATTTTATATATATATAAATATATATATAAATAAATAAATATATAAATATATATATTTATATATAAATGTCAATTAACATATATTGAGCATCTAAAGTATTCATAATATGAATTTCAGCACTGGGCAAAAGAGTTAACAAAATATAACCCTAGGTTAAAGGTTTGGGTGCTAAAACCTTTATTTCCAGAGATATCGTATGGATGTAAATTTCTTTTTATAATAAGAAAAATATTAAGTTCTTCCATCAATGGTCGTCAGTTTTTTGTGTCTCAGCTTATTCCCTCTAATAACTTAAATGCAACAGTCTTTTGACCCAAATGTAACAATTGAGCCCATATTCCACCACAATGCTTATAAAATCCAATTCTCTGCTTATAATACAATTGTACAGTATTGTTGAACATAGTTGAAGTAAAACTTAAAACCATGCTGACTGTTTTCACAATAATTTATTACTGTGACACTCAAATGTATTTTAATGCTTCCTGGAAATCATATCATACTTTCCTCTTCTGTTTAAACTTTCACTATTATAGACAACTATTTTACATTTTCTCTTCTTTCCTCAAATAGCCAACAATTTCTCTGCCATCCTCACTTTTAACTTAATATTTCTCCTCATTGATAGACTGTTTTCACTTAGCTCCTCCATTGAATCTGCTCTTTACAATACTATCAATAACTTTAATATGAGTAAAATAAATGGCCAGTTCACAGCTTTCATCTTATTTGATGAAAGATATCAGAGCTATTTATGTTATGCAGTGGCAAAAATGTAGTAAACCACTTGCCTATAATAAGTATATAGCTCTAGATCAGAGGTTGGCAAACTTTTCTGTAAAGGACTAGATGTGTGTCAGGTTTTGTGGGCCATATGGTCTCTGTTACAACTACTCAGCTCTGCCATCATAGCAAGAAACTGGCCATAAATGATATGTAAACAAATAGGTGTGTCTGTATTCTAATAAAATGTTATTTACCAATACAGGTGACCTGCTGAATGCAGAGGCTGGCAAAGAGAATTTAAGAGCATAGGCTTGTAACTATTGGCTACATTAAACAAGGTACTGCAAAGAAATAAATTAGCTCTGAAAAGAGTCGGCCAGTATGAAAGCAGAAATTCAGAGACTTACAGAGACTTATATAAACCTAGTGTAATAGTATATAAACCCCAATCATTTTTTTATGTCCTTTCTATAGTTACATCAATTTATACCTTCACATGGGAGTATTTAAAGAACAATGTTGGAGATTGTATTGATATTTACTGACTAATTTACTGACTAGAATAAAATTTCAAGTAATCTTCCAATTTCTTACTGCTGTGAAAATATGTGCTGTGTTCCCTCCATAAATTTACAAGTTGTTTTTTTTTTTCATGTTCCCCCCTCTAACCTGCTGTTGGGATACCGAGAGTTTAAGGTGCCCAATGCATTGTCATTAAATGTTTCTGCAGCAGTAGGAGGTGTTCCTTTGGTGCAGAGTCTGTGCTCCTTGCCATTAGTCATCTGAAACAATTTCCTCCTTGGTACTTGATCAAGGTGCTTATTCATATATGTAGTGTTTTATGGACAATGAATGATCACAGTTATGATTATACAGTTAAATAATACTAAAACATTTTATATTTAAGCACAGTAATTGTAATGTGTGAATCAGGATAAATGATAGATGAAACTACTTCTAATATGTTTTAATTCCTATGTTTTCAAAATATTTCGTGTATTAGAGGAGTGGTTTTCCATTTTAACTGTGTCATGTTGTGTATGTGTGTGTGTGTGTGTGTGTGTTATAGATCTTTCTCCATTTAAAAAGATTGTATTATTTTTTTAAAAAATAATTGATACTGTTGTTGATTCATTTCATATAATAGTGCTATTTTTGATGCATTTGTGTTTTAAAAACACTCTAAATTAACATTAGGAAATCTATTTTGTGATACTAAATGCTTTATTAGGGAAACTATTACTTGTCTAGTACCTTCTGATCCTGTAAAGACATGCTGTGTCTATATAAGCTAAGAAAGCTAGTTTTGATAGTTTCTATTCTGAATATAAAGATCTATATTGCAGTCAGCATTTCTGAAAACACCATAGAGTAATCATATTACTTAGTGAATCTATACAGACATGCCACAGAAATAGTCCTGGCTGACAATCTTGATGTGATATTTTGTTTCTGAGAATATTTTGGCCAGTTTTAGGAGTTTTTTCCCAGAAGTTGTATATGCCTGGCAGGCTTCTCTAACCATAAATATATGAAAACCTTCTTGACAGTTACTAGTTAATTTTATGTGGTTTCATAGGTTTTTTAAAGCTGAAAGTTTGGATCTTTTTTCAGTTCTTCATATTTAATTTTATTATTCCATCTTTATTTTCAGCAAATTTACAGCGAAATGTAGTGCATTGAGTAAAATGCTGAAAACATTTGGATGGTTAGACATTTTAATTATGAAGCTTCTCATTTCATGTCTTTTTTTGTCAGAAAAGCAGATAATTATTGAGGCAGTTATAGCTACCTGAACATAAAGAACCTGGACTATTTCAAATGCTCATGCCAACATCATGCATATATTTAAAATTTAGATTGGGTATTCCATCTGCAATTATGTTTGATTGGTTTTATTTGTCATTTCCAGGCAGTCCCAAATGAATCACTAAAAAATAGTCCATCAATTCCTCAATATAAAATGATTCATTATTGTGGAATATGATAGTCTCAGAACATAGTTTCAAAAAATGATTACCCTGCAAAAAGTAAAAGTGTCCCATCTCCTCTGAGAGCACAATAATTCAAGGCTGGAAATGTAGTTTTATTCCATGGCTGATTGAGCACATTTTAGCATACTGTCTAAACACATGAATAAAAGGACAGGAAAAAAATGCAAACGAAATTTATGAAGTACAGTATGTTCTTCTCTTGTTAACCTAACTTTCCAGTTGTAAAGGAATGTGACTATCTTAAAAGAGTTATTTCTCCCTATAAGCTCTACCATTTAATTGACTGTATAACTGATACTGCTAAAGAGAATATAGTAGTCAGTAATCTTTTTAATAATGGAATGAAACAAAGATGTAATCTAAGGGCATAAAAGTAATGGACAAATTGACACAGATTTTAATGAGAATTCCTTGTAAAAACCTTTAGTGATTATCCTTTTGGAAGTGAAGGGACTTTTTTTTTTTTTTGTCTTAACAAGGCTCATTGTTAAAGCAGAAAGATGATGCAAGAAAAGATACAAAACTAGAATACTGGAGTGTATAGAAAATCCTAAGAGTTGAGATTATGGAGTCAGTAACATTTTATTGACTCAAACTTATGCTTTATTATTTCTGAAAGCTCTTTGAAAGAATATTTTATACAGAAAGATATGCTTGATATACATTTAAACTCTCTTTCAATTAAGATCATGTATAAATAACTCTTTTATCCCAGAGCTGCCACTTACTACCTGTGTAATTTTAGACTAATTACATGACAATTCCGGGCCTCTGTTTCCTTATCTATAAACTGGAATAATAAAAATGACAAACTATAGTACTATTATAAGAATTACATAAAGCTAGAAATGTGAAGTGGTTTAGAAAAATATAGAATAATAATGTACACTTAATCAATATTAGCCAATATTAGAATTATAGTATTATACATTCTCAAAAAGTATTTATATACTGATGTAAGAAACTTTTCTTTTTTTTAGATAGTGTTCATCATAGAGAGTTCTTGCTTAGGAAGTGTAAAGAGTCATATTGATTTCGCATCAATCTTCTTTTTCCAAATGCATGATACCGTCATCACATTCAAGGAGAACTAAAAGACCATGAGAATGGTCAGGGCTAGAGTCAGGTTTAAGCATAAGTGGCTTTCGTCCCCTTCCTACTACTCCATCTCTCTGAGGCCTCCAGGAAGAACAGGACTGGTCACACAACTCAGAGAGTTGGACTGGACCATTGTTTTTCTGCCCTCTGATTCTGGGCATAGTTTTGTATGCTATCTTTGTACCTTCTCTGACAGATGTCCATTTAGATCTTTCCCTATTTTTAATGGGTTTGTCTGTGTTAGAGTTCTTTGTATATTTTAAGATAAATCCTTTATTAGATACATGTTGGCTTTCCTACCAGTTCATGATTTGTCTTTGATTTTCTGAATAAGGTCTTCCACAGAGTAGAAATCTTGAATTTTCCAAAGTCCACGGTATTCCTTGTCTTTCTTTCTGAATTGCCTTTTTGTGTTGTGTGTTAAAACTCAAAGCTTATGATCTACATGACCAGACCCAAGGCTCATGTCGATTTTCTTCAATGTTTCCTTCTCTAATTTTTAATAGTTTTGCATTTAAAATTTGTCTACAAATAATTGTGAGTGAATTTGGTGTTTTATTTTGCATCTACATTCATTTCATGCCAAATAGTTTTCAATTATTTGTTCCTTAAGTATTTGTAGAAAAGTGATGGGCTCGAGTCCCCATTTCAGTGTCAATGTCCAGAGTTGGACGGATTTGGCAGTTCTGCCAGCAGGGGGAGCTGTGTCCAGTGCCCTGTGAGGTAGGCGTGCCTGCCATTCCCACACCGCCTACAAGAGGGCCCAGCCCGCCTCGCTGACCCACAGCGCATGCGCATTCCACCCTTGGCCTTGGCTACTAAGGCAGCTGAAAGGAGTTCTGTCTCCTCAGGCAACGCCGAGGCTTGGGCGTCGGAGGCCGCGGCTCAGTCTCTTTAGGACTTGCTGGGGTTTCGGCTTCAGGAACTCACAGGACTGCATCCAGACTGACAGGAGCTAGGTTTCCCGAGGACCCAGGCGGCCCCAGGAGGAAAAGATGAGGAAACAGTGAGGAGAAGAGAGGAAAAGCTTCCTGTAAGTGACTGATGGCTGGGGGAGGCGGGGCGTCCGTTTTCAGGTGACCCAGGATGAGTTTGATGTGGAAAACTGGGGTTTTCGTCAGTTTTGTGGGCGGTGTCGATGGCACCTGGTATGTGGCGTCCAGGTTTCCCAGCACAGGTTCTCGTGGGGACTGTCCTTTCCCCTTGGTGTGTGCTTGACCCCCGGCCACCTCCGTGTGGGGTGAATTCTGGGCTGTGCTCAGTTCCTCTGGACCGTGTTTGTGCCGATTCCACCCTGTCGTGGTGACCTGAGCTTCGCGATGTAATTTGAAGTCAGGGCAAGAGACGCCTGCAGCCTGTTCTCCTTTATGAAAGTCGCTGTGCTCTTTGGGGTCCCTTGTGGTTCCACACAAGTATTGGGAGGATTTGCTCTATTTCTGTGAAAAATACCATTGGGATTTAGGCCGGGATTGCATTCTATTACAGAATTATCAAAAACACATGTGCTATAATGTAGGTCTTGTGGAGACCCACTCAGAACTTGAGTTGGTATAAAGATTATTTTAAGCTGAAAGCATATGAGATTTAAGACATGCAGGAAAAACAGACTTCTTGGAGTTTTCCCTACTCACCTAAAAGCAGGGTTTAAATTCTGCTTATGAAGGCAACCCCTCTCCCTTACCAGGAATGAGAGAAGAATCCTTATCACCAGAGATGGGGAAGGCACTAAAGTGAGTCTGGATAAACAAGGCTTGCTAAAGGAACCCTTATCTACCATTAGTTTAACCCATATATTTACTGCCCCCAGTGTACCATCCCCAGAAGCCCAAACCCCTTTTTCTTTGTCTAGTCACTTCTTTTTCTGCACTTTTAAAAAATGGTATACAGTAAGTCCCGTACATACGAACCAGTTCAGTTCTGAGAGTACATTTGTAAGTCCAATTTGTTCGTTAAGTCCAACGAAGTTAGCCTAGGTACCCAACTAACACAATAGGCTATATAGTACTGTACTGTATTAGGTTTATAATACTTTTCATACAAATAATGTATTTAAAAAACACAAAAAATAAAACATTTTTAATCTTACAGTACAGTACCTTGAAAAGCACAGTAGTACAGTACAAAAGCTGGCATACAGAGGCTGCATCTAGTGAGAAGAGTTCCTGACTGGAGGAGGGATTGGAGGTGGGAGATGGTAGAGCTGAAGGATCCTCAGCAGTAGGAGACGGAGGGCAAGCTGCAGTTTCATTCACGCCTGACGTGGATGGCACAGGGTCTGGTTCCTTGCTGGATTCAATTCTGTCTACCCTCTTGAAAAAATGATCCAGCGATGTCTGGGTAGTAGCTCTTTTCCTTTTGTCGTAGATGGCATGATAGCACTGGATTGCATTCTGAACGGTGGCTGCGACCTTTGTGTACTGTTCTATGTTCAGGTCCTGTGCCTCAAAAACTAACAGTGCCTCCTCAGATAAAGAAAATCCCCTTGCCATTTCCTGCATCGTCAATCCTTTGGTTCTTCAGTTACTTCTTCCTTTTGTCTCTCTTCATTCTTGTCTCTGGGCCTCCAACTGCATCAGGTCTTCATTAGTAAGCTTCATGTTCACATCTTTGAAAGTTTGCAACTTGAAGGTTCGTATGTACAGGACTTACTGTATAACCCCCTGAGTCTAATTGCTTCTTTTGGTTCTCACTTCTTTTCTGGGAAGCCCCAGAATATAAAAATATTAAATCAATAAAACTTATATGCCTTTTCTCTTGTTAATCTGTCATTTATTAGTTTAATTTGCAGGCCCCACCTACATATATTAAGAAGGTAGAGGAAAAGTTTTTCCTCCCCTACAGTGTACACAGGATGCTCTAGGGAAGTTGCTAAGTGTGAAGAGTGGCTTTGGGAACGGTTTCATAGTTCATGGGAAATTGTATTTGGAATATTAGGGCTGCATGATGTTAGAAAAGAAATGGTTAAAAGGGAAAACCTGAACTGCTCAGGTGGGGTAGAAGGTGACACAGATAGAGGTATTTTAATAGTTTCAGCCTCTGCATATCTATGTTTCTGACTAATGAGGGAGACTCTTCCCAAAAAACTAGACAGAATATAACTCTCCCTAACCACACCATTACAGGCAGAAGGCAGAAAGTTACAAATCAGAGAAAGAACAAAAGGTAAATCCAGATCAGTCGTTTCCAGGTTAAAAAGCAAAAACAAAGAGCTTATTGGAAGAAAGAACTCTCATTAACAACAACGTGGTGACACTATATTTAAAGTTAACTTTAAACAATGGCATACAGATTATGAATACCTTGTAAATAGCACTAAAAACTGACATAAATCAAACCAACCTAAATGTCCATCGACAGATGAATGGATAAAGAAGATGTGGCACATATATACAATGGAATATTACTCAGCCATAAAAAGAAACGAAATTGAGTTATTTGCAGTGAGGTGGATGGACCCAGAGTCTGTCATACAGAGTGAAGTAAGTCAGAAAGAGAAAAACAAATACCGTATGCTAACACATATATATGGAATCTAAAAAAAAAAAAATGGTACTGATGAACCTAGTTTCAGGGCAGGAATAAAGATGTAGACATAGTGAATGGACTTGAGGACATGGGGTGGGAGGGGGAAGCTGGGGCGAAGTGAGAGTAACGTCGACATATATACACTACCGTATGTAAAATAGCTAGTGGGAAGCAGCCGCATAGCACAGGGAGATCAGCTCAGTGTTTTGCGATGACCTAGAGGGGTGGGATAGGGAGGGTGGGAGGCAGGCTCAAGAGGGAGGGGATATGGGGACATGTGTACGCATATGGCTGATTCGCTTTGTTGTGCAACAGAAACTAACGGTATTGTGAAGCAATTATACTCCAATAAAGATCTATTAAAAAAAATACAAAACAGGGTAACACAAATTTTCCCTTAAATCTCTCTCCCACTAGATTATAACTTCCAGAACAGAAATTGTATCACTATTTATTTTATTATTCCTGTGGAACACTTAAGGATTTAGTTATTAATTTTTGAATAATTTATTGGTTGAAAGACAGTAAAGGAGGGAGAAAAGATGATATAAAATATTTCATTAAAACATGGACGTGAAGGATTTCAGACCATACCAGAAAAGAAACTATTCTCACAGTTAAAATTAGCTAATGAGTTTCTCTAGTTCTTTGTGCAGAGAAACTAGAGATTTATATTTAAACCCAACTGTAAATCCTTCAGAAATATATATACAGTTAAATGAGTGGTAAGATGTAACCAGGTTTTCTCCTTCAGTTTGTTCTTATTATTCTCTTTCTTATCTCCAAGTCCTGAGCTAAAGAACTCCCAGCAATTTTCTCTGGGTAGCTCTCTCAACTATGTATTATACATAACTATTATTATCAAATACTGACACCAAATAGTAGAGTAAATGAGGAAAAAAACACCATCTTCTGAATGAGGCTTTTGTAAGACTTATTTCTCTTTGTCTGTGCTACATGGCACCAGTGCAACACAGTTTTAAAAGTAATAAAAATAATCACAAAATATTTAAAATGTTTAGTCTGTTGATTCAGTTCAATATTATTTCAAATACTTGATCAAAGCAGTTCTAGTTGCTCATGTCCATTTTAGACTCAATTTGAATACTTGTATTCATTTCCACTGTTCTTGGTGATATGGGGATGAAATAATGCCTTTGATTCTTTTTAATTAGTAACTAATTTTACTTATCAAACTTTGACCAGCTAAGTTTATCATCTATTGATTCTTTTTTGACTCTATAATTATTTCTGTATTTTTTAAATCTAATTCTATAAGGAAGAGCTTACTTTTTTCTTTCTTTATTCATTCATACATTCATTCATTTGTTTGTGTCGGCAGGAATTTAGACTATTATCTACTAGCCAGTGGTTGCCCCTTCAGACTGGCTTCTTTGTCCTTAACATATGTCCCAGTCATCTTTTGAACTCTTTCTTACTTTGGTATAGCAAAATAATCCAGGATCAATGTGTATTTTCCTTGCCCCAGACCTGAAATCAACTTTTTCACTAAGAAACCTAGATCCATTTAGTAAGAAAATACATTCTCTTGTTTCAATTTTAATTTTTTAAATTTATTTGCTGTCAATCTCTGTGTCTCAAAAAAATTGGAAGTAAAAGGAAATATTGACAACAAATCTTTTTCCTATTTTTAAATTTACAATTACATATAGAGTAAGATCATGAACAATTACAATAACCAAATGTAAGTTTTCTTTCTGTTGGATATATGTAAAATATTACTTTAATTATCACAAAATTCTGCTGAAAGTAATGTTTTGAAAATATGTTAATTCCTTCAATATAAAGAGCTCAACTATAATAATTGTGCACTTTCTTCGTATTAAGCATGTACTTTTTAGACAAGACAATTAGTATTTCCAGGCACAACTCAGATTTGGTTCTGCAGGTAAGCAAACCTAGAGGAAGCATCTTCAGTTTCCTTTACACGTTTTTCAATTAACACTTACCCTTTGGTTCAGCTTGCTTCTCCCCAAGGTAATGCCACAGACAGCTAAATGATGAACTTGTTTTCCCCAACTCCCTCAAAAGCACTGAACTATTTTAATTGTTGATCCACGTGGAGAGATGATTGATGTGAAAAAGAAACTAGGGTTGCTCACTATCACACTTTATAAAATTCCCTTCCATTTATCATTCACTATACAAAAGCCCTCAAGATTAGTTTTGTTTAAAGATTATTTGCATTTAAATTGTGAGGATATTGTAGAGTATTTGTATTTATGACTGAGGTTAAAAGCTAAAGTCATCAGTGGTTTAATCTTTTTTAAAACAATATTCCCTAAAGCAACCCAAAGCATTGAACATGCTACAATATCTTGTGCAAATTTCTTCAGCTGAGGGATACTGTGGAGTCAACAATGTAAAAGAGAAAAAAAGTGTCTTTATTTTCTACTAGGTTGGAGCCAAAAATATATCCCAGTCGAATAATAGTCTTTGATGTGAGCTACTCTATACAAACAAAAATGAAGCTTTTTGTTTTCTGGAATTGTATAAGCCAATTTTTTCTCAAGTATCATGCAGAGTTAATTGATTTCCAGTAACCTAAATTATGTTGTTACCTTACAGTTCAATTTAAAATTGTTAAGCAGAGAAATTTAGAAATGCTAGAATGAAAACATTAGACATAAAATAGACTAATGTAACATCATAGCAGTTCTAAACAGACTGTACACAATTCAGGTTATAGCTGTGAGTGTAAAACACAATTATCTATATTCTTCCATTCATTTCAGAGAGTTCATGGGACCATTCTCATCAAGTAAACAATCACACTTTTGAGTTTTACCAGTAAAGATATCTTACTGGAATAACTCTCAAAAAATCTTTCATTTTAAAAGGTTTAAGATACTTATTAAATAGCCTATATATAATACTTCAAAAAGGACCACTTTTATGTTAATAGTTTTTTTTTAAATCTGATAAATGAAAGAATCTTGTTTTATATGTTTAAAAGGTTTAGCAAACAAGACTATTTGGTTAAGGCCTAAATAGGCCTGAAGACTGTGTATATCTAAAGTGAATTTGCTGAAGGAGTAAAATGTTACTTACTCTGCCTGGTTCATGCTGACCTATCCATCTTTATGTAAAACATATCTAAAATCTAATGATTTGATTTTACAATCATGTATTTGGTTTATCATGTTTGGTAGAATCTACTTAAGAATTATGTACTATACTATATATGGTATACTAATTATTAAGGGTGAACCTGAAGGTTCTATTTTTCCTTTTTGTCTTGAAGCAGACCTATGGAAAGGATCCATGTAATTAAAACAAAGCAAAAAGAAACATTTTCTCATTTCTGTATATTTGTTAAATATAGTAACCAAAATATTGTGAAAATTAATCAGTTCTCCACATCAATTTATGTTCGTGGTGTTCATGGTTACACATTCATTAAAATTTTATCAAGTATTTGCTCATAGCTTTAAAAATATACATATATATAATCTGTCAGAACAACGATACATAAAGGATTTTAAACAAAATTCTAAAACAAATATTTGTAGTTTGTACACTATATGCACTCTTCCCTGACTTGAGACTAAGGTACAGAGCAAATGAAATAATATAAATAAAAAATATTTTGGAAAATATAAAAGGAAGTCAAAATGGCACATAAGAGGTAATATTATTCTTTGTTGGCCACAGTTCTCTCAAGAATTCGTTACATTCCTGATGTTCCTAGATGTCAGGTAAAACCATTTTTAGGAACACTGTACATTTAAATCTTTCAGCAGCCACTCTCCTTCATTCAAATATACACATCGTGTATTTAATCCTCGGATATTAATTAGATGTTTATTCATTTCAAGTAGCCTTTAGTAGACCCAAGATGGTGAATAAAGGGGTGCTGGATTGCGGGTCCTGGAGCTAGTAACAGTGGAACATCATTTTGGAATAAGGAGGCTTCTAAACACTCTACAAATTAACTCTTTGTGTAATTACATCCTCTCCATTTTCATAGAGTATTGACCCAAATATATCCTTGGAACAAAATTATAGTTATTACCAGAGGTTAGTCTTAAAAGCCAAATATACTAAGAGGAGTGAGATTTTGAATTTCAATATATTATAGCAGATCGTAGTGTTCTAGGAATACTGTTCTTGAATGCTGCTTTGTTCCAGAGGTAGAAACTTTTTGTCTTTGCCTCTGTGTTATCTTGGCACTAGTGTATTTTCCTGGTGGTAGTGATTTCCTTGTTCTTGGTATATAAATTATTTCTTTTATATTCTGGACATTTTGAATATTATGTTATGAGACTCTGTATTTTTTTAAAATCTTCTGTTTTATCAGAACTCCTATGACACCATGTCTGTAGGGGAAGGAGGCAATACCTCATTACTGCCACCTGGGGTTACAGTAGATGTTTGGCTCCTTGACACCCCAAAAGGAGAGGTTGTCTCGTTACAGCTAGCGGGGTGGAATTCAAGCTCCCCATTAGATTCTGCTGACATTGTTATGTAAATCTTTATGACAGACAATAAGGATCTAAATTTGAGGAGTCTCTTTTGAGAATGGAAATCAAGGGATAGTTGTAAGAACACTGAAGTGTTCAAAGAACACTGTCGAGTATAGGTGAAGAGGCATCAAAGATGTATTCAGATTCATGTTTTATGAATCAGAGAATAGTGATACTACATCAAAAAATACAAAATCTATCATGTTTCCTTTAATATTTAACACAACTCTTTTCAGCAATAATATTTAACTTTAATAATGTTTACCCAATTTTAAAGCACTTGAAAGTTTTCATTTATTCAAATTATTTATGAGTTTTTCTTTGTTATGACAAATGCAGGTATATCTGCATTGATATTTCTGATTACATGTTCTATACATGCTCCACAATAATCTATACAAATCTGGAAAAATTATTAAAACCCAGTTTTGGACGTATCACCCTCAGTTTCAAATACCATCAATACCTCATCACCTTGTATTTGTATGGATTACACAATTTTGTTATTTAATACATCATATGACTACATTTTTTTTTAGTTTAGCCACTTAATAACTTTTAGGTAAATTTCATATTCTCAATCATATTTTTGGTCAGAAAATTTTCTCAGTTCAGTGTCTTTAATTGGATTCTGTTCACCCCTGAAATCTTTTCACCATTACCTATTCCCTTTGCAATTTTACTTGTTGAAACTGGTTTGGGATAGGACATTAAATAAATTTAAATCCTCACTTTCCTCCATGAATCAAAATAAATATTAGATTTAATAATTCTTTTTTAAATTAAAATATGGGAAAAATATTCCCAGATATAAAACTGAAATATAGACAGGTAAATTTGAATATGTACAATATTAGTTACATCTAAAATAATAAACACAATGAAAGGACAAAATCAAACTTGTAAAAATTTGCTTCAAATATAGCAACAGAGAGTTGATATTTTTAAAAACATTTGCCAATAATAAAATAGAAATAACCTATTTAAAATTGGGAAGAAGATATGGATAGATAATTTTAAAGCATTTCTTTTAGAGATAATACATTTATTTAAAAATCTTTACCATAACTAAAAGTTTATTGAATTCTTTATTTGGAATTGTCTTTAGATTCATCCAAATATTATTTTAAATATCATAATATTAATACTTACCCTTTGGTAGTGGATTTGATTTTCTGAAACCACCCAAGAAGCATGACCCTGGAAATAGACAAGAATGTCATGTATTTTCAGTAGGATAGGCTGTAAGTGAGATAGTCACACGCAACAGCATGTTAGGTTAGTAGTGAGGAAAAATATCTATCAAGGACATTTAGCTCATCCTGTGGAGGGGTGTGGGAGAAGTCATTATCAGGAGGAAGTAAAGTTTGAGCTGAATCTTCAAAAATTAGTTTGAAGTAATTGACTAGACAAAAGGTTGAAACAGTTCTTGGCAGAAGGAATAGCATGGGAAAACATAGGAAGGCTTCAAAGGTGATACAATTTTGAAACAGTCATATGTAGTTTATTCTGGCTGTAAAAGGTATGTGGCAGAAACATAAAGAGGCAAGGAAGTCAGATTATAAAGGGCTTAGGCATGCAATTTTACCCTATAACCAATGAGGAGCAGATGACAGATTTTAAGTAGGGGCCTATCTGCATTTTAAGGCAATTTGGAGGATGTATTGGAAAAGTGTATGAAAGTAAGCTTGGTTGCCATTAATCAAGTTTCTTATAGTTGGTCACTATCTCCCCAATATGTTTGTACACAATTTGATGTCAAACACTCTTCCTAGATTCTTTGTTGTAGCTATATCATCTTAATAAGAACTCCTTTATAAAACCTATGCATATTGGATTATGGTTAGATCACATAGAAAAATCTCCAGGAATTTTTAAATTTAAAACAAAAGTTTTATTTAAAAAATGGAGATATAGTATGCTTTCCAAATATATGTGAATATTAAGAAAATTTCCTTTTTAAGTTCACATCAGCCTAGTCACTGACTAATATTTAGAATGAGAAATTTTAAAGACCATTTGAAATTTTTTCCAGTAGTTATAGCATAAATATATGTCTATTTCCTTAAGGATATTTCGTAATTATTTATTCATTATTACAACAGAAAACTATTACACATAGAAGTAAAAAGTGTATATAAGTCCCTAAAAGTGTTACCATTATTTTTAAAATATTAGACATTAAATATTTTTCTGCATTTTCTCAAAAATATCTAAGAATGAAAAAAGTGATGCTTTGCTAATGTTTCAGTCTCTGAATAGAGTGACAGAAAAACTGAGTGACTCTTTTTTCTTACTTTTAAAATGTTTCAGATGCATTAGAGTTTATCCAAATAGTATATTCCACTTATGTCGCTCCAAATATCGGTAAATGTTACACCATTAAGAACCTTTTAGTGAAATTAAAACTCTCTGATTTCTTCAAGAGACTCTAAAAAAACTCACTTCAACAATTATAGTAAACATATGATTGTTGCAAAATCTTTGGGAACATATTTCAACTTTTAACACAAACTTAAGTCACCATATATATATTCAATTTCCTCCTCTTATAATAATAATTCTTAGATCTTAAGAATTGCAAAGAGGATAGATTTGGAACATTAGAGATTTAGTTATTTGGTCATTTATTTAATTCTTTCTTCATTCATATTAAATTTTTTCAGGTATTTCTAAACATTACAAATACTCTCTCAAGTAATGATATTGCAAAGTCATAACAAAAATCTTCCTCCAAAAATCATTTCCACCAACTATTTTTCACCAATATTTCCCCTGCAAAGCCTTTCTCTCTATATATAAAAGATGAAGTGTGAAAATGTAGTTAGGGATGAGTAGAGGAATGACCAGTTTCCCTGAGCACATGCTCCAATTATCTTAGATAATATGTTGCTGCAAGTTCATAGCTTAGCACTTGGCAATAAAGAAAGAGAATAATGAGCATAACAGAATAAACAAACTGAAGAAAAAAAACTAGTTACATGTTACCACTCATTTAACTGTATATATTTTTGGAACGATTTACAGTTTGGTTCAAATATAAATCTCTAGTTTCTCATCACAAAGAACTACAGAAACTCAACTAATTTTAACTGTGAGAATAGTTTATTTTCTGGTATGGTCTGAAATCCTTTACTTCCATGTTTTAATGAAATCTTTATATCATTGTTTTATGTCATCGCTGTCTTTCAATCAGTAAATTATTTAACAAATACTAACTAGATCCTTAAGTGTTCTGCATGATGACACTGTGATTGTTAAGACTATATATATAATGTGTGTGTGTGTGTGTGTGTGTGTATGTGTAAGAGAGAATGAGAGAGACAGAGAGAGAGAGACAGAGAAAAGAAAAAGAGGAAGAGGAAGGAGAAGAAGCAGAAGGAGGGGAGGAGGAAAGAGGAAGAGAAAGAGAAGGAAGAAGAAACAAGTCAATCAGACACCCAGATAAAAGATACAAATCATCAGCCAATCCCAGATGATGTGGATGCTCATCAACTTGTTTGTATGTTCCCTCATCTACGATCCAACGCCTCAGATTCCATCCTTAACCTCACACCACAGGCAGTTGGAACAGATCCTGGGGAAGAGGAGTTGTGGCAGATTGATTGCATGGCCATTTTTCCACACCATCCTGTATCTATGCCCTTGGGTAATGCCCTGCCACGCTGACTCTACACTTGACTTTGTGTGAGTGCAACAGTAGCAAACTTGACTCAAACGGAGGCTTGAAAAGGTGTTTTGCACTTTTACTTTTCCTCTTGGAACACTGAAGACTAGCCTGCTGGAAGGATGTGAGAGGTATGTGGGGGGAGCAGAGTCACCTACTGAGACCTTCTGAAACCGGGCAGCACTCAGCCAACCCACCAACTGAGATGCACAAGCAAGCTTAGTCCACATGAGCAGAGCTGCTCATCCAACACATACACTAGTGAGAAATAATAAACAGTGGTTTAAGCCATATTTTTCAGTGCTTCATTACCAGTAATAGCTAACTCAAGTAGGAATGATCGTTGAAGTGTCAAATAAAGTGCTAATTTCCATGGACTCAGCCGCTGGATCTCTAGACTCAGAGGTGGTACCCAAGCACTTCCAGTCATTCTGGATGATGGATATTAATGGCACTGCTCTGCTGGTGCGGTAGCTGTTGACCTTCCAAAGACTCTCTGTAGCAGCAGCATTTGACTTGTCAAAAAAAAAAAAAAAAATATATATATATATATATATATATATATATAGGCAAAGGAGGAGACAACAAGGTAGAAGTGACCAGAAAAAACAATTAGATTCTCTAAATACAGATTATTTTGTAGATATCATTTTGAAATGTAAAATATTTACACAATTATAAATCTAAATTAAACATGAAACCCCTCATCTTTTCCCTATGTGTTTTAAAATACAATACTTTGCATTGTTTTTTTCATATATTACTTAAATGTGCACATATTTACCTCCATTGAAGAGTTAAATGACATATTTAACTTTTTAGAAGTTTGAAGTAACCTGATTTTTTTGATAATACTTACAGGGCTAATTATTTCTGAATGGTTAAGGAGATAATATGTGACAGTGACTTGATAAGATTTTAATCAATAATATCTCATTGAATCCTTAAAATAAATTTATAAAATATTAAGCATAATCATCACACTTCTAAAATTGAGAAAAATAAACTTTTGAAAAATTTTGAAACAGTACTTTGTACAAGCATCTTAAGTTTAAGCTAAAAATTCAAAAAAATATTTTTTGAGTGAAAATGTATTTCTTACCCTCTATACAATAATTTCTAATTAAAACACACTATGTAATGCAACATTTTTTTAAAAAACCTAGGAGAGCTTCTGCCTTTCTTGATAATACTCCTGACTATTTATAGAGAGCATTGTTTATTATAGTGATGAGAGGGTTCCAAACTAGTGGTTTAGAAGATATATACCAACATGGAAAGATCCACAACCTATATGTTTCTCTATAAAGGAATGCTCTTTGAGGTTTCCTCAAGGTGTTAAGTCTCCTGCCCTTTTGATGACTATGTACATCCAAGAGTCAGGAAGTAAAATTTACGAAGCTTCTTTAAATCCGATTGGTCTAACTTTTTTAATATCACCCCTGAAATCCAGAGATTAAACTAGCAAGTAGTTATTAATTAGAAGCCCTAATACAAACTAACTTATTGTGGTTTCTACTCTTAAACATTAAGAGTAGAAAAAAGTATATGTAAACCTATGGAAAGATGGCAGTTTTACAGATGTTTTCTTAAAAATATATTCTCAATGTCCCTAAACGGAGTAAGCCTTAAATCGAGAATTTCATTAAAAATGAAAAATTACCTAGAGGGCAATATCTAGAGAGTACTATGCTTAGTGAAATAAGTCAGATAGAGAAAGACAAACACTGTATGTTATCACTTGTATGTGGAATCTAAAAATAAAGCAAACAAATGTATATACAAAACAGAAACAGACTCACAGATACAGAGAACAAACTAGTGGTTGCCAGTGGGGAGAGGGAAGGGGGTGGGACAAAATAGGGGTATGGGATTAAGAGGTACGAACTATCATGTATAAAATAAATAAGCTACAAGTATATATTGTACAGCACAGGGAATATAGGCATTATTTTGTAATAACTTTAAATAGAGTATAATCTATAAAAATATTGAATCACTATGTTGTACACCTGAAACTAATATAGTATTGAAAATCAACTATAGTTTGACAAAAAAATTTTTTTAATGAAGAATACCGAAAATGCTTATCTTTACACTAAGCACAATAGGATATTATTAAAGTGTTCTCAAGAATGACATGGTCAGATTTCTGATCATATTGAATATTTTCTTTATGTCCAGACTGCTAGAAAACTTCTCCAGATTAAAAATAGACAATGTTAAAGAACTGATCCAGCAAAATAACAAATAATTATTATATACATTGTAAATTTATTATAAATAATAATAATAAAGTAATTTTATTCATAGGGGGAGCAACATTAGGTATAAGGAGACCAGTTAGAATGCTCTTGCAATAATCCAGGAGAGTAATTACAATAAGTTTTACTACCATGCAAAGAGAAATATGTATGACAGATAACTTAGTGGTAGAATCTGTAAGACATAAATGCATAAGATGTGAGTTGAAATAAAAAGAATATCATAGAAAAGTCTCAAGAGTTCTGAGGACTAGGTGAATGGCAGAGGTAGCAGACCCTGTCAGTTCTGACCTAGGCCCTTTTTCAGTGCCCTGGAGGACTACCATATGCCACTGTCTGATTCGCTCTGTTCAATGGCTTCTCCCTGCACACCCCAAAACTGTGGAAAAACACCTATGTGCCCCAAACAGAAAGCACCAAAGGATTAACATCTTCACCCCGTAAGAGCAGCTGCCAACCAAAGACTCTTGTGAACTGATGAGAAAATATCCCAGCTTCCTCAGCCCCTCACCCTTGGAGCTAGATGAAGCATATAATTTGTACCATTTCCCAGAATTTCCCTATAGAGTAAGCTCCAGGAGCCAACAGAGGCCCCTTTCCTTCCTTCTATCGTTTCCTCACTCTCATCCTGTGGTTCTCAGCACTTCCCAAAGAAATGACTACTTCGTCTCAAATTCTGGCCTCAGGGAAATCCTTGGAGACTCTCAGACAACAGTGACCTTTACTAGACTAAGGATAACAGTAAAGCTTATCTATAGAAATAGTTACACTAATTTGAGAAGTAAATTGTTATATGCTTAACATGAGTAAAACAATCCACCAGAAGTAAAGTGTGAATTTATAGTCAGTTGATTCAGAAAAAAAAATTATCAAACTGGCTTTGAAAATATAGAAAATCTGTGGTTATGTTGAATAAATAATTACAAAAATACATATTTCCATAAAATATTGTTTTACATATATTTAATTATTAGATTAATAAATTCACCTGTAAGTAAACATACCTGGTTCTAAATAACAGCAGTGGTATATTGTTATTTCATATCATAGAGAAATAATGTTACTGATAATTTACCCAATCTGCCAATCTGTTATAGCTCAAAAAATATAAATCATTTCACCAGTTCAGACATCTATATGGTTAAATCAAAAGCTCCATTCCAAAATACATGGGATTATTTTATAGTCAATTGTAAATGAAAAAATTCACTTAAAGTGAAATCCTTTCAAAGAGATAGTTGTTGTTTTATAGATAATAAGCATATAGAGAAAAATCTCTTGTAAAATTTTCTAAACCAACCCATAGCTTTGGAAATTTTTTTCAGAAATAAAGCAAATATGTTTTTAAATTGCTCCATTAAAAGAATGATAAAGTAAACTGACAGATGCAACATTTTCCCACCTCAAAATTTCATGTTGCATACATACTATTTTGTATTTTTCTTTTTAATTTAACTCTATGCTGCATTTGATGGGAACTTTCTGAAATAGTCAAGTATAAAAGGGAAAATACAAATTGCCCCAATTTTGCATTTTTATTCTCCCAGAGAGAGCTCCAAGCAAGGTTATCTTGGAGTCATTCCTAGACATTTTGCTTTGGGGATTTCAGCTATGTCTGACTCTAGTCTTTTTTTTTCCCTAAATGTCATTCTTAATTTGAATCACAACTTGATTGATACCTAACACACTGGGTCAGACACTGAACTATCTACAATGCGTATTTTTTTTAATTTCCTTTTCATAAATGGACTTTCAGAAGAAAACTGGAAAGAGGTACTCTTCACCATTTGTGTTTGCTTCGATTCTATCCAGATGCAAAACTCTGAAATAGCCAGCCGAGGTTGGTGGGGCAATGACAATGCAGTCCTGTCCTAGGCCTTTCTATGGTGGCAGCACCTCAGTCAGTAGAACCCATATACAAGTCATGTACAATATTTTCAGAAACGGTTCTACCCTGCCTCGACTTGTAAATTCATGTATCTAAATTTCTTTTCAATTTGCTAAAACACTATATTTTATTTCTACATTTGTAAGCTTGAGGGTTATTCATTTTAGTATAATAAGTAGAAGGAAATAGAATTGAGGGTTTTTTCCTCCCCTCAATTTTTTTTTCTAATAGTATAAAAATACTCCTATGTATTAGATCTGTTGCCTTCAAGACTTTGATCATGAAATTTTGATATAACAAAATGGTGTGTAAATTATAAAACAATGTTTTTAAAAAATGAACCATTGTCCGTTAAACTACCCAAATTGTGAAGTGTTTTGTAACTCCTATGCCCCACCATCACTCCCTCTACCCCCAGATACCAAAATCCACTGAATATGCAGAGGGTTAACTATATCTCTGTTTTTTTTCCATTCATCTGCCCCTGGATGATCTCTGGTGGCCTCGGCCTGCAGAGGCTTGATGTAGAGTTTCAGTTCCTGGCCAGAGATTGAGGTCAGGGTTTGGTGCGGTAAGAGCACCAAATCCTAGCCAACAGACTAGTGGTCAGTGACAAGGCCCTGGCCCTACGGCTTTGCAAAAAAAAGAATTCCCACAAAGACGGAAGGTAGTGAAACAAGTAAAGTATTTATGAGGGAAAAAATGAAGTACATTACATGTGGATAGACACATGGGCGGACTCAGAGAGAGTCATGCCCTTGTGGCAGTTTAAATCACTTATATGGGGGCATTTCTTCTGGGTCTCCTTTGGCCAATCATTTCCATTTGCCTGGTTCAAAGTCTGTATCTGATATATCTTAGGATCCTCCCATGGGTGTGTGCACATCTCTTAGCCAAGATGGATTTTACGGAGGAGGCCTATGGGTAGTGAGCAACAGTTGCCCTCACTCCCCTTTTGACCTCCAAGGAGCCCTTCTGTGCATGTGTAGTTGGGGAGGTCTCCTGACTTCAAGAATGAGGAATATGTGGTCTCTTATCTTCTATCTGGGCAGGGCCCAGCCTCCTCTCTCAATTGTCCTGTTATTCTTGTCCAGGAGAACTCCAGCCATTTGCCCCGGGGGCCCAGCTATCTCCTGATTCATGAATATTAGGGAATTTTTATTTTTTTCTATCACAAATTTTATTACTATAAACATTCTTGAAAATATCTGCTGGAGTACATGTCTATATAGTAGAATACCATTTTTTACAAATTTCAAACCAAACATTAAATATCTTTATAATGCCAAACTAATTTCCAAAATATTTTTTCCAACATAGATTCTGACTTGGTAGTTTCTA
Organism: Tursiops truncatus; assembly: GCF_011762595.2. Classification (NCBI taxonomy): domain Eukaryota; kingdom Metazoa; phylum Chordata; class Mammalia; order Artiodactyla; family Delphinidae; genus Tursiops; species Tursiops truncatus. The sequence continues at coordinate 11,553,485 of NC_047034.1, read as the reverse complement.
ATTTATTATTTTTTTATCTGATGTGTGCAAAGCATATCGCCTATTGGTTTAGTTTACATTTCTCTGATTATCTGCTTCTGCGAGTAATAGATATTTTAAAACCCAGCTTATTATTCTTCACTAATCACTTAACTAAACTGTGATTATCACATTCATCATCGTTGAACTTTTTTACCTAGCTAAAGCAAACTGCACCTAACTTACCTGGGTGATTCATAGCTTGGTTGTTTGTCCCCTGCCTTATACTTGCTCCTGGCTTTTCTTTCTGTTTGTGGGTCAGGGAGGCTTAAAGCATCATTGCCCTTTATCTTCCCTGCTTTACCACATGCTTTACCTGTGTGTCTGTAATGCAAAAAACATCCGTCCTACCTAAATTACCATTCAAGTGTCAGACCTTTTTTATTTAACCCTGAGTGCATGACTGCTCCCTTTAATCCTACTCAATCTACCCTGAACAGGGAAATATCTAAAGGAGAATTTATGGTCCCAAGCTTCAAATGCTATTTCTCTGTGTACTTGGAAATGGTTTCAAAATTACTGTTCACTGAAGTTTTAGATCAAAAACTGAGCATAGATAAAGCCAAGGTCATGACTAGTCAGCTTACAATTACTTCTGTAAAAGCTTACCTAGGGAGAGTAACCCTGCTGTGCTTTGTATCTCAAATGATGAATTATCATGAGATGCCGAATTCAAGTATTATAGAATATGGGCCCATGATCTGGCCAAAAAAGAATTCAGTCATGACCTCACTAATTAAGCCAGTGAAGTGATATGACAGATGGGTCAGACTGGTTTAAAGGGTGTCTAGAACTCAAATAGTAACTGGGTTCAAGTGAGCATGCACAGAGCAACACGACAGATTAGAGCAATCGTTTATGCATTTTAAAATAAAAAGTCAAAACTGCTGGCATGGGCTCTCTAGAAAGTTATCAGCAATTATGCTGCTTGACACTAGAATATTTTCCTCTTTTTTAGACACTTGATAAGCACTCATTTGCCTCCCAGTCCGCGGTTTCCAACGCTTGCAAAGCAGATGCAGTAATGTATGAATTTATATTATCTGCGGTTAGAGAGAAAATATTTTTCTCTGACACCTTCTCTAATATGCAAAGGACCAACAAATAATCACCAGAAATTGCTAGTGATTTTCTGTATATAGTGTATTTTACCTTTTCTGTATTATAGTGTATTTCTTGAGTTTTAATTCCCTTATATGAATATCTACATAAACATATATGCAAATTCATCCCAAATTTATGCCCAAGTTTTAATGAGATGATAAAGGATCATATGTCCCAAGATTTTGAATAAATATAATTTGTGGCGATAGGAAGGGAAATTAGGATACTAGCATACAATTACTTTTTAGTTATTGCATTATTTCGTATTTCAGCATCCCCATGCAGAGAAAAAAAAATTTTTTATTTTTTTTTAAAAGACCACATTGTTTCAGTTTTCATTATTCTTTACCACATTTTTTCCTCAGAGCATATCTTACAGCTACCTAAGCTGTGTGTTCTTTGACTCATTGTGAAAACTTATCCAGCACATATTTGTCTGACCCATGAACTGTGAAAAATCATTTCTGACTTTTTTTTTTTTTTTTTTTTCATTTCTGACTTTTTTAACCCAGGTTTGAGATATGGATCAAGCAGGGACAAGATATAGGCAGGCCCATAAATAGAGCGGTGCAAAACTTAAGGAGCAGAACGAAGATGAAAAAATGATCAAATCAAAGTTGTCTAACTCTCATTTTGTTCCCCTATATCAAATGTCCTCATATTGAAGTAAGAGAAAACATGAGTGTAAAATATGACCAAGACAGGTATAAGAGTGATGTTACTGAAGCAAGTTAATTTACCTAACAGAATGGCCTAACCATGTTCTGGATGTCGAGAAAATAATATAATTTTGTGATTTTCTTTATAAACCCACCCTTTCCCTACTCGGTAGGAGTAAATGAGACATAAGAAAGGCTGGATTCTAGCCCTCACATTATGTGAGTCCAGAAATGAGGTGATAAGGATAGAGCCACTTTGAAAAGTATAAAATGACCACCAAATTTTTACCAGTTTTAGGTAGTTTCTTCAGTTTCAGAATAAATATATTAGCCAACATAGCAATGCTTTGATGAGTTAACCATGATTTTTCCTAAAATGTGAATGTAATCAAGGCCTTTACCACGTCAGCCTGCCTGCCCTCAGAGACCCCATTGCTTCTAGGATGCCTTCCAGACTCACCAGCACGTTGAACAACATCCTTGATGAGGTGACCCCCGTGCCTTTCTCCAGCCTCAGGGCTCGCCATTCTGCAACTGATTTAGAATTTATCTCCTGGCCTTTGGGCTATTTAATAATGCTAAGAGATGCTAGAATATCTCAGTGCATTTGCCAAATGGTTCTAGTCCTATCATGAGTACGTGTGCCCTTTTCATGCTCACCTCATATACTACCTTCTTTTTTTGTTTGTTTTGTTTTTTTGCGGTACGCGGACCTCTTACTGTTGTGGCCTCTCCCGTTGCGGAGCACAGGCTCCGGACGCGCAGGCTCAGCGGCCACGGCTCACGGGCCCAGCCACTCCACGGCATGTGGGATCTTCCCAGACCGGGGCACGAACCCGTGTCCCCTGCATTGGCAGGCGGACTCTAAACCACTGTGCCACCAAGGAAGCCCTATACTACCTTCTTGATGGAACTTTCCCGACTATGCAGATAGCATTTCCTTTTTCATCACATGGGTCTTTATTTCTCTTGTTCGTATTGTTGCATGAAAAATATGATATTTTAGCCTTGATTTGTTACTGTGTCTGCTTCTTTTCACTAGGGTAAGCCCTTAAGGACAGAGTGTGTTTCAGAAGATTTTCTATTCCTAATCCCCAGGGCAGCCCCTGACATAAAAATGTTTATGAAATGGACTTGAGTATATATCACCATAAGTATTACTCTCTTTTCTTTCATAAGATGACATTATAGCTACTCTTCAACATAATAAATAGAAGAGAAAGTGACTATGTAAATAAAACTTACCTGCAAAATAAATAAAAATGCTCTGTTGGAATGAAATGAAACTTTAGAGTGCCTGATACCTTCAAGAAAGTTTTACTAAGGAATATGAGTGATGTTCACATACACTCCGACTTCAAGGTGCTTAAAATCTAGCAAATTAGATAGCTATGCAATTCTCTGTAAACCAAAAACAAAACAGAAATCCATCATGCATGAACCTCTTTGGAAGTTAATGATAATAAGAATATTATCAGTTTAGAGACGTCAAATTAAAAGTATTTTTCTCTGTGACATTCAAGAAGAGATTTAAGGACCAAATTGACTTTTGGTGCACACAATGTATTTCATGGGTACTGGGATACTTGGGGAATGTAGGGTAGGCTATCTCCTAGATTTCAAATGCTACAGTAGTATTTCGTACTTATTAAATATGTCAAGCGAGTGAAACTTTAGGACTACAAGAATTAGATGAATAGGAATACACACTTTAGAACAATTAAAACAGGCTGCTACAAACAGAGGATTGTGACATGAGAAAAATGTCAGGAGACAAAGTAAGGACAAATGCATGACAACCATACTGAACTATGACTGGAAACAAAGTAGTGACTGCCTCAGTAGATGAGAAAGATAGGGGTGTTAACATGGACAGATGTAGATTTGAATGATCTGTCAGCCAAGTCATTCATAAAGAGCAAGGGAGGAATTAAAGATGAATCTGAGAATTTGACCCTGGATAACTGGAAGAATTATGGACAAGTAACAGGCAAGAAATTAATGAGAAAGATGTCTTGAAATAAAATGATGTGAATATAGTAAGTAACCAAAGAATTGTTATATAAAGTATACTATAGTAAAAATACAATAGTAGTAGCTTCTCTTTACATTAGTACTGGGAAAAAAAAGTATTACTCATTTGAGACTCAAAGATCTATGTAATACATTAAAAATTACATTGTTATTACATGGCAGTCAAAATTCAAATTCATGAAACTGTAAACTTGCTACAAGCTTTTTTGTTTTTTAACTCACACATGTCCAGTCACTTAGTTTACTCACTTAACTGGTGGCATACTTACAAATGTATTGGGCAGCTGCCTTCAGAATAGACCAATAATTAAAATATTAATTCTCCTAAAACTGAAAACTTGTTTTTATGTTAGATAATAAACAAGCCCATTATTACAGCATTTGAGTCAGAGGACTAATTGAAACAAACAAGCAAAAAGGATAATGTTTTTCTCTGTTCTCTTTTAAACTCATTAAGTAGGGGAAAGATTTTACTTGATTTGATGGGCAGTATAGAGCCACTTCAAGAGAAATAAAAGCATTAAAACTAGAAAATTTTGCCATCTCACTCGCTATTTTATTTTGTCTATAGAACATCAACCAACCCAGTAGACTTTTTACACTAAATCGACTGAGCAGATTAGTTTTATCCCCGCCTTGACGTCAGACAGGAAAACAGACAGAAAAAAGTAAAAACAAAAAATTGGTCTGCATATGTTTCTTATTTTTTATTTAAGAATAAAAATTGATGATAGTTTAGAGAAGAAACATCTTTTTTGTGGGAAAAAAATAATCACTGTGTCTAAGTAAGAGAGTTACTTAGACATAAGTAAAAGTAATTTTATTTCATGAGAAAAACATTTTTCTTGGTGATTCTTTTAATAACCTAAATAATGATTCTTTCAATCAAGACATTGCTCCTATAGATGTAAATTATATTTCATCTCTGTGTTTAGGTGACTTGGTAAAAAATTCACAGTGTGAGAGAGACTTAATTGAATAACAATAAAGATTTAATTTTTCTTTTTACTTTGCTAGTACATTTTTTTTAATTTTGGAATACACATTTTCAAAATTTTCTACTGCAACAGACTAAAGGTAATAGGCCGTATCACATACTGGTCGATGGTCCTCAAGCTAGTCACGATGTTTAAAGGAAAAGCCAGCGAGAGCAGCCCCAGGCCAGTTGGCCCCCCTCCAGAGAGAGGCATTGCCAGCCTGCCCTGAGGACCCCTGCCTGGGCCTGCCCCACCCTCCCCACTCCTCTTCCCCCCTCCTGATCTCACTGCCCTTCTTGACTCTGTGATGTGTCTTATTTGGTTTTTTTGGTCCTTATGCATTTGTTTTTTGTCATCACCAGCATCAGTGATCTCTTTGTATAACACAAATTATCTGCCTTAAAGGGGTTCTGGGTTGCGGAGTCCAGATCGCCTCCTTCTCTTTTTCCCTGCGTCTGCCCTCCCTGTGCAGAAAGGCTGACGTTAAACCAAAAACCAGAGGGGGCAGGGCCAGGACAGGGAGACCAGAAGCCTGTGATTCCTGCACTTGAAGCTGGCACTGTTCATCCTTCCAGATCACTGAGCTAAGTCCTGGTACTCTGACCTGGCCCTGGTGAAGACCTCAGCCCCTTTCAGAAGACCCTGGAGTCGTGATAAGGCTGCAGGGCCTCGTTAGGGTATTCTCGGACAGCTCTGTGGTTCCAGTGCTCTTGGGTGGGCCAGGACATGGCCACACAGTGTCCCACCTCCCCAGCTGGTCCCCTCTCAGTCCACACTTCGTCTTATCCTCAGTGGGGTGACAGGAGAGAAGGACAGGGACTTGGCAATTTGAACCCTTCAAGAAGGTTCAGAGGAATCCTCTAGCCTTGCCCCCTGGCCACAACTTTACAGGCAGCTCAGAGGAAGGGTGCAGCTCCCCATGACCCTTGCTGGGACTTCATAGGTAGAGGGGATCAGGGGCCTTTGGGGGAGGGGATTCAGCTCAGTCTAGTCCCACCTTTTAGGGAGGACGTTGAGAGCAACAGGATAGGAAGGTGACTTAAATGCTCATAGCAAAGAGAGGCAGCACCACTGTTAAGCCAGGAGCTGAGAAATAGGTTGTCTTCCTGATCCCAATCTGCTGAAAACCTGACTTTGCTTCCCCATTTGTCTTCACACCTTCCTTACACTATTCATTCATTCATTCTTCATTCATTCACTCAGTCATTCAACAGGTATTTATTGACAACCTATTATAAGCTTAAACCCCCCCACTTTGCCCTGACATGTGCCATGTCCAATGTCTCTCTAATTCATCATTCCATTTCCAAATCACTCAAAACCTTGAGCTTGGGAATTAGATTGGGGTCACCTGTGTTTTTTATTATGGACTAGGGTTTTAGAGCCCTGATCCACCCTGTAGGTTAGCTGGGCCAGGCCTCTCAGTTCACAGGTGAGAAAACTGTGGCGACCCACAGGGATTAAATGCCTTGCCCAAGGGCAGGGGTCAACCTGCAGATGGAAGATCTGGACCGGGGCCCAGGTGTTCAGATGCCCTGCCCATGCCTCATCTCTGCTCTGGGCTGCCTCAGTCAGTGATGAAAACAAGGGAAGGGGCAGAGAGGGACAGTCTCCTAGGTCAACCCTTGGGCAAGGCCCTGGGCCAAGACTCACCCTTCCCAGTGCCTCCGAGGCAGCATCAGCAGAGACCCCAGCATTGACCCCACCTGTATTCTGGAGTCCTTTCCCCTACCCACTCAAGACTTAGATGCACTCATCCATTGAACATGTTTATTAACCACCTCTTATGGGCCAAGAGCTAAGAACCCAGTAGTGAAATGGACAGACTCATGGAATTTAGATTCTAGTGGGGAAGTCTGACCCAGGTAATGCAAGTTAGGGAAGAGGAGGTTATGATGTGACTGCATTGCAATCCTGGGGGCCTAGCTGGGCCCAAGACTGGGCAAGAGTCTTGGAGAAACCTTTGCAAAACCTTAAGTGGAAGGGTGTGCGGGGGTGTTAGAGGTTGAAGCCAGTGTGAGCTCCCTGGGGCTCCTCTGACCCATAATCAAGGGCCCAAGGAGCTGAATTTACAGCAGCTGGAGGGAGTGGAGCAGGTAGGGGTTGGGGAAATGGCCAGGTTGGATTAATCCACTGGTCTCGACCTGTTCAGAAACAAGATTATTTGGCCATAGGCTGATCTTCAGCCTAAGAAGGTACTTAAAACGCATAAGCCTAGTTGAAGTTTAAACCTCAGCAAAACATTCTTCCCTATAAATGTAAAAACTTACCCCCACTCCCTCCCCTGCCTTTTTTTTTTTTTCCCCCCTGAAATCCTTAGATGAGCAACTGCCTGTCTCCACCCCTTCCCACTGCCTCTCCTTTCTGGGACAGGCTGAGACCTTTGAGCAAAGGAATGCCTTCCTTGACTACTCATCATAGTCAGTATATCTGTACCTCACTCAGACAGGAGGACAGAACCACCCAGGCTTATTTCAGCAGGTTGCACACTTTACAAGACTGCAGGAAACCTGCTTAAGGGAGGAGAGCAAGTGGGTGCAGAAAGGGCAGAAAAGAGTTCTCTCATTGGATGGGGAGTGTCCTGGGAAACCCCACCAGTTCCTTCATCATTTCTTGGAATTCAACTGCCAGAGGGTCTCAAGAGTGGTCTCTGGAAAGGGGGTGGGGGGGTCTGCCTGTATTTCAGGTTGTGGCTGTTAGTTCTAGGACTCTTACTTCTCTGGCTAACGGCTCAGCTTCTTAGAAGTTCAGCTTTCTTCTTTCTGAAAGACCAAATCTAGCTAATGTAACCAGAAACTTGGGGACTGCCAAGTATGGCTCTGTCCCTGCCATTCAAAAGGAAGGAGTGTCAGGCAAGTTCAAGCGGATGCAGTATGTGTGTGCATGTGCATGTGAGTGTGTGTGGCACTGGATATCATCTCTAAAGACTGGAAATAAAACAAACTTTAGAAAAAAAGAAAACAATAAATTTGAACAGTATAACCAAAGAAAGTTATATATGTTTCCTTTGGGTTTTCGTTACTCCTCTCCTAGTGCCTTATCCACAGTATTCATTCTTAATGAAGAGACTGGTTGTTTAAATATTGTATATATCCACTTTCTACCAAAACTTTTGGTTAGATTTTTGATGTTTGAGAGTCTTGTGAGCATGAAGAAGAATTTTTACTATTAATGATACATTCCATGTTTCTTTATAAATCTTGTATGTTAATAAATGGTTCTTTATATATTTAAACACTACTGTGCAATAATTGGATTAAACTTTGGTAAAATTAAAAAAGATTGTTTGTAAAAATAATTGTTGACTGAAAATAATTATAAACCATCTGAAGTTTTAGTCTATAATTATAAATTTAACATGGCTGTTCTTTTAGAACATTTAGAAATTTCTTAAATAGCAGATAAAGCATAAAAAATAAGATATCACAGTACTCATATTACACATTTATATGAAAACAACATCAAGGGTTTATTATCTTCATATGTTCTATTATCCCCTCAGAATTCATTACCTTTACAGATTTTTTTTTCTATATTTAAGACTACTGCTTCATCCAAGAAAAGGTTTTAAGTTATGGGTTACTAAATAATTGATTTGGAGAGAAGATGTGGAACTTGCTAGCAAAGCCAAACCTATACCCTGCTATAGTCAAATTCTGTGTTTATACCAATGGGTCTTTTTAAGCTCATAGATTTTACAGAAGTGTAATTCTCCTGAAAGTTTTGTTCTTCTTTCTCGTCTCCTTTTAGCTTTGCTTTTCAGACAATACCTGGCCAACTGGCCTGTCATTTTTTCATATTGACCCGGTAGTTAGTTCTGTGGAAAAACTGTGCCTGTTTTCTTAAGTAGCTCATTCTAATTATCAGCATAATTGTTAAGCTTTAGTTCCCAGATCACAATGTATTGTGTCTACAGAGTCAGCTTTCCCATTTAGAACATTTTGTTAATCCATAATCTTTGGAAAACCCAGTTTAAGCCCATTTTTCTTGTCATCTGGTTGATAACACAGGTGTTAAAAACGTGTCCACAAATTATTTGCTTCCTTCATCTTTAACAGATGGACCCTAATTCTCCCTCTTAAGTATAGGAGGACTTAATGACTTGCTTCTAACAATCAGAATTAAGCAGAAGTGATGGTGCGCACTTTTGGAAACCAGGTTATAAATAAGCACTGTGGCTTCCATCTTCATTGTTTCATCTTGTGCTCTCTTTTAAAGAAATCTCACTCGGGAAAGCCAAGAACCCGGAGCCACTGAGACGGCCTTCAGTCTCACAACTCTCAGAACTGAGGCCTGCCAACAACCCTCAGAGTTGGCTTAGAAGCAGATCTTCAGCTATGGTCAAGTCTTGATGTAACTGCAGCTTGACTAGGAGCCAGAACCACCCTGATAAACCACTCCTACCTTCCTGCTCCTTTGAAACTGAAATCATGAACGTCCCTTGTTTTAAGTTGTAAGTTTGGGGGTGATTTTTAAACAGCAATGGATAATGTAGAGGAGCAAAACTTGCACCCACAAAATGTCTCTTTGACCTGTGGATTATTTTGAGCTGAAAACAATCAAAACCTAAAAATGTCAGGAAGAAACTCTGACATTCCCTCTAACTTCCTAAAAGTATGTAGACAGAAGACTCGTTCCAGGAAGGCAGCTACTACCATAGATAATTACAGTATGAACTAGGTGTGTAGACAAGGAGGAACCTAGCAAAGTCCATTAAAATTCCTCCCTGGGTCCCACTGTCTCTTTCTGGCCCAGCAAACATTTGTTTACCAAACATTTGCTTTCCCATCTCCATGTGAATTCCCTTCCTCCCCTTTGAAGTCCCAAACCGAGACCCCCAACATCCTCTTTTGTTTTTAGCTGAAGATGGTATTTAAGGTGAGGGTTTGGGCCATTTTGGCAAGTTACACAGTTCTCCTGGGTCTCTCCCATGGATACTTCTTGTTAAATTTTGTTTTATTTTCTCCTGTTAATTTGCCTTATGTCAATTTAATTCTTAGGTCAACCAGAAGAACCTAGAAGCGTAGAGAAAAATTTCTTCCTCCCCGACAATAATCAATACAATCATATTGATGTTGATGAACACTTGTAGCAATTGTTATGACTACTCATATACTTATTAGCTCTTCCTGTTTGGGTTCTGTTTCCTACTTTTGCCAGAATTCACCTTTAAAAGAAAATAACATCGTATTCTATATCATGTTTTATTTTAGGTAGTATGTGATATTACATAATTATTATATACTTTTAATACATGTTATATTTTACATATTATAAATAATATATTGATTTTTTCATGTATTGGCGCTATGAGGTACTCATCCCTTTTGATGGACTCAACATAATCTGTAACCTAAAGTTACAATTTTCTTTTTGATGCCGAAATTATCACAATGTGGCCAAGAGAGAGTAGGCATTTTTGGCCTGTTAGCAATAATCCAGATATCTTTGACAGTTTCATTCTTCTGACTTGAAATCACTAAAACTTCCTAGCAAGAGAATGTTTTAAACACATTCTACTTTGAGGTGGAAGGGGGGATACATATGTAGGATGATATGTATGCCTCAAAGTTGTATTGCTTGTTCCTCTAAGTTCATAATCCAGGTACTACCTGCCTCTTACTGTCTCTTGAGTCAAGTCTATATAATTCAGCCTCCATAGAGACACTTCCCTGGCTCTCCTATGTAGAAGGGATGCAGCCACCAGCACTCTCTAGTCTCTTTTTTTATGGTGTTTACCCATATGCAAAAAATATTATATAAATTCTTTATACCCTTTTGTATTTTTAATTATGAGAACATATCTTCTTAAAATTTTGATCTATGGGAATGCATTACCTTATTCTTTTCCTAAGATAAGTAAATACATTTAAACTATGAAACCATTCCCTACTCTGTCTTTAAAGTTGTCCAGCAACAAAGCGGATGGTTATTCCACATTTGAGAATAGATGCAATTTTAACTTTTATGACTTAAAATCGAGAAAATTCCCTAGATTATTTCCTAGCTCCCTGGCCTAAGCTGAAAATAACAAAAGCTAAGATGTATTGAAGACCCGTGATGTGCCCTGCACAGAGCTATGTTCTTTATGTGTCAACTCATTTAACCCTCAAGATTACCCTATGAGAATTGTGAGCAGACTTACCCTTATTTTAGACTAAAGACATTGTCAGAGGGAGATTTAGCAACTGTTTCAAGGTCACAGAGTCAGGGCAAAGTAGGATTTGAAGTTAAACAGAATTCTCAAGTCCATGCCCTCCAATTCACAATGCTATAATTAGTAGACTACCAGCAGATTTCTGGAAAAATCTGTTTCATGAATGTGATATAAAATTTGCAACATGTTTTAATGGACACATTTTTAATTTATTACTTTTATAGAAATTGAATTCATCTAGGAATAAAGCACTTACAGCAATTTCAAGTAAGGAGAAAGTTTTTGCAATCAACTATGCAGAAAAATATCTTCAATATTTATAAATACCTAAATGTTTACAAGTGAAAAATTAATATTTGTCCTAGTAGAAGAAAATACTGGGGGGAGAGGTTAAAATCAACTGGATACTTTTTATTACATTTTTCTTGTATTAACAGAAAAAAAAGATAGATTTTTTTTTTCCTATCTACAGCTTCTTAAAGGTAAACTTACATGTTTGCCTTGCTTATTTTTCACATTTTATGAACATCAGCAGCTTCAGGATATAAAGATGTGATACATATAATGTGTTTCAAATTGTAAGCATCAACATTTCAGCCCAGGAAATACAAATTAGCTTAACAGAAAGATCACAGGTGATCTGAGTATAGGCTTTTAAAAAAGCACAATCTTGACTCAAATTTTGGAACTAGCTGTCTCTGGCTGATCCTTGTTTATCCCACATGAAAGACTACATTAACTTTGAAAGCATAAGATGTTTCATTGTCTTCAAATAATATTCTAAATTTTAGACAGTTTATAAACTGTGTTCTCCTCTTCATACTATTAATTTTAAGATACATTAGACTCCCAATTCTACGAAGTTGGATTATAAAAGTTAAAGTAGATGTTTTTCTCTTTAATTCACGTTTTGGTTTATCTTACCTTTTTACTTTTTCCTGAACCAAAGAGAACATTTATTGGGAGTTTGATAGGAAGAATATAGGATTCCAATGTTTAAATTTTATCTTCAAAATACAAAACCTAGTGATAAAATAAATAATTCAGTGAATCATGTGCATGCCTTGAAGATACCTAGTTGTTTACATTTCCTTGGCCTTAGTTTAGTCAGCCACTAGCAACTTTCAGAAAAGAAGCAAGAAAGGAGAAAGAACAATTTCTTTCTTCTCTCTGTTCTCTCTCTCTCTTCCCCTCACCATCATTTCCCTTTGGTAAAAATATTATTAATACTTTCCACAAATGTAAGAAGCTAATAATGTATTTTTGATTATTTTAACTGATCACAAGGATTTTGTTTTTTTAATTTTTATTGAAGTGCAGTTGATTTACAATGTTGAATTAGTTTCAGGTGTACAGCAAAGTATTGGGTTGGCCAAAAAGTTCCTTTGGGTTTTTCCGTAACATCTTACAGAAAATTCTGAATGAATTTTTGCCCAATGCAATCATTCAGTTTTATGTAACTTTTAAAAATTCTTTTCCCTTATAAGTTACTATAAAATATTGAGTATAGTTCCGTGTTCTATATAGTAGATCCCTGTTGGTTATCTATTTTGTATATAATCCTAAACTCCTAATTTATCTCTCCCCTCACCCCCTTTTCCCTTTGGTTGCCACAAGTTTGTTTTCTATGTCTGTGGGTCTATTTCTGTTTTGTGTATAAGTTCATTTGTATCATTTTTTTTTTTTAGATTTCACATATAAGTAATATCATATGATATTTGTCCTTCTCTGGCTTACTTCATTTAGTATGATAATCTCTAAGTTTATCTATGTTTCTGCAAAAGGCGTTATTTCATTCTTTTTTATGACTAATATTCCATTGTATAAATATATTACCTCTTCTTTATCCATTCATTTGTTCATGGGCATTTAGGTTGCTTCCATGTCTTAGCTGTTGTAAATAGTGCTGCTATGAACATTGGGGTGCATGTATCTTCTTGAATTATCATTTTCTCTGGATATATGCCCCAGAGTGAGATTGCTGGATCATATGGTAGCTCTATTTTTAGTTTTTTAGGAACCTCCATACTGTTCTCCATAGTGGCTGTACCAATTTACATTCCCACCAACAATGTAGGAGGGCTCCCTTTTCTCCACACCCTCTCCAGCATTTATTATTTGTAGACTTTTTGATGATGGCCATTTTGACTGGTGTGAGGTGATACCTCACTGTAGTTTTGATTTGCATTTCTCTAGTAATTTGCGATATTGAGCATCTTTTAATGTGCCTTTTGGCTATCTGTATATCTTCTTTGGATAAATGTCTCTTTAGATCTTTTACACATTTTTTGATTGAGTTGTTTGGTTTTTTTGATATTGAGTTGTATGAGCTGTTTGTATATTTTAGAAATTAATCCCTTGTCAGTCACATGGTTTGCAAATATCTTCTCCCATTCTGTAGGTTGTCTTCTCGTTTTGTTTATGGTTTCCTTTTCTGTGCAAAAGCTTTTAAGTTTACTTAGGTCCCATTTGTTTATTTTTGTTTTTATTACGTTACTCTAGGAGGCAGACCCAAAAAGATATTACTACGGTTTATGTCGAAGAGTGTTCTGACTATGTTTTCCTCTAGGAGGTTTATTATAGTATCCATTATATTATATTAAGCATTTAATCCATTTTGAGTATATTTTTGTGTGTGGTGTTAGAGAATGTTCCAATTTCATTCTTTCATGTGTAGCTGTCTGGTTTTCCCAGAATGACTTATTGAAGAGACTGTCTTTTCTCCATTACATACTCTTGTCTCCTTTGTAGATTAACTCACAATAGTGTGTGGTTTATTTCTGGGCTTTCTATCCTGTTCCATTAACCTATATTTCTGTCTTTGTGCCATTACCTACTGTTTTGATTACTGTAGCTTTGTAGTATAGTCTGAAGTCAAGGAGCCTGATTCCTCCAGCTCTGTTTTTCTTTCCCAAGATTTCTTTGGCTCTTCAGGGTTTTTTGTGTTTCCATACAAATTTAAAACTTTTTGTTCTAGTTCTGTGAAAAAATGCCATTGGTAATTTGATAGGGATTGCACTGAATCTGTAGATTGCCTTGGGTTATATAGCCATTTTGACAATATTGATTCTTCCAGTCCAAGAACATGGTATATCATTCCATCTGTTTGTGTCATCTTCAATTTCTTTCATTAGCATCTTATTGTTTTTGGAGTACAGGTCTTTTGCTTCCTTAGGTAGGTTTATTCCTATGCATTTTATTCTTTTTGTTGCAATGGCAGATTTTAACAGAGAAAAATAAAGGAGCTATTGGACAAAGTTCCACTTCATTTGTATATTTTTAAAGTTTTACTATAAATTGTTTTAAATATTATAGTATATTTTCAAAACCTACAATTCTTCCATATCCAAATGCAAGATAAAGAATCCAAAGGCAGAAGTTCTTGGATATAGACTATTTTCTAAATTTTCTATTTATGGTCATCCTATTAGGCTTTAATAAACTGAAACAAATTTTCCATCAGTCTCAAATGCATATTAGAAATGATTAATCAGGTCTTTTTTAGTTTGAATTTATAAAAACTACATTTAAGGCAAAAATAACTCATTATCTACAGACTCAAGCACAGTTTTTAAATGCTTAAGAGAATTTCCTTGTAAACCTGCTGCACCCCACACCATCCACAGATCTCAGCTGACCTGTACTGTGATGACTTAATTAATCCTCAGTCAGGTGCCACATGGATGAAATATTCTGATAAGCTACCTGTGGTTCGAAAAAGCTCTGTCCTCCTGGTGGATGTCACTAGGTTCTCCCCTCATGCCTACCTACCCACACATTGAGAATTCCTTATAAGATATCCATTTTACCTTTTTTGTATTATCCATGAATCCTATTATAATGTGCTTTGGGAGTTTCCTCCATTAATATAAGCTAATACTTTTTAAAACACAAAAAGTGTGTCAGCTGACTTTTTATATAAAAAGGTGACTTATTTTGTATATTGTATCCACATCTGTGACAACTTAGTCATTAAAAATAAATATTCTAACAAAGTCAATTACCTCTGGAACCTGGCCCCAACTCCACATTTTCAACTCCTAAAAATGAAATGACACACCCCTGTCTATGACTTTTCCCTTGCTAACTATCTAGAATTACTCTCTTCATCTGTGCTCTGATAGCACTTAATTTATAGCTCCCTAAAGGCTCTAATCATTTTCTACTATCTTTGAGTTATTTGTGTTCATGTTTTACTTCTCCCAATGGACCCATATTTGAGAGCCAGAATCATTTCTTATGTATGACTGAATCACCCACAGAGCACAGTGCAACATCTTACACAGAGCAGGAACTCCACAATCTTTATTTTGAAGATGAAATTGAAATTAATAAATTATGCTAAATATATACAGTCCAAACTAAGAGAATTAGATACTCAAGATATTTTGGGAAGCTATAGACTTAGTTGCAAAAGCAAGTGCATGTGTTTCTACATCTAATCTCTTACACAAGCAAAAACGTCTAATTAATAGATCCTTCAATTCCAGAATTTTGAAGTAATTTTGAGCTTTGCAAAACAACCATAGTAAAAAGCTAATGGAATAATTTAATAAGTGTGTATAAGTGTTTAGAGAAAATGCCTTTTTATATTTTAATTTCCATTTACCACTATCTGTCCTTATAAAATCAGAACAGAAAATCAGTAAAATATGCATATTTTTATCTTTTTTGCATGGATTTAATGAAATCATTTTCTCATTCCCCAAACATACTTTTACTGAACAACAATTATGTACTAGGCAGTATAAATTAATTTTTTCTCTCTAAATATAATTGAATATAGAGAAGATATTCTCAGTTTCAGTCAAGTTAAGAGGTGTAGGAGACTAAATTTAATGCTGTTTTTCAAAATTGTGTTTTTAAAAAATTGATTGGAAATTGGTAATAAGAATATGGATTAAAGTCCACCCTTAACAACATTCCCAAATATGCTTCTTGGTATAACACCAGTATCTTGCTAGGAGAGCCACTTTATGTTCTGCTTCAAGTACTTCACATTACAGTACTTAATTAATAATGATGAACTAATAAAAATTATTTTCATTTCTAAGTTTTCAAGATAAAGTGAAGAAGGTCTGGGACAACACATTTCAACTTTCTTTTTTTTTACCTAAATTCAAACAGATTTTTGACCTGAATTTTGCAGTTTACATATCTAGTTTAAATGATAAGGACCAATATAAAACACAACAAAACAAACCTTCCGGTATTTTTTCTTCTTCTTCTATTTAATGGATATATTTAAGAACAAAATTTTTCTGACATTGTTTTAGCTGCTGACGTGTAACAAATCACTCCCAAGCCTAAGCATCTTAAAAAATAATAATAATCATTTATATCTTTCACAATTTTTGTGCATCAAGAATTCTAGAGCAACTTGGCTGTGCAAAACAGATCTCTGCATTTTTCTGCTATCAATATTCTAAATAAAGAAAATTAAGGGAAATACAAGATGTCTTAAGAAAATTCTCGGAACTGTATAAAATATTTCTGAAAATATATCTGTTATAGGTATCTATCCAAACTGCTCATTCCCAATGGGTTATTGTTACTATGAATTTTCTCTGTAGGAAGATGTTGATGTGTGTGTGTGTAGCTCTATGATGAATAAATCTCCTGTAAATTACAACGGAAGCTGTCTGCACTGGATGTAGGCAATAAGAGGAGTAAGACTTTCCCTGTAGAAAAATTTTAAATAGTTGTAAACCTGGCTAAAACTCAGCCTACCTCTTTCATCATCACTATGCACTGGAAATTCTAAATAATATAATGTCAATGACACAATATTTCTCTGTGAAAATTTTCTTCTTTGGCTTAAAATCAAAATTACTGCAGTTATCATTGAGTTTTAATAATGTGATAAAAATTCAAATTGCAAATCAGCACATTTTTATTACTCCCTTTAATAATCTTTGCATTCTACATGAAAGTTAATTTGAGAACTCTCAGTATACAGTCAAAATCTACTCAAACAGATCAGTTACACAAATTTGTTCCAAGAGTTAAGTGTGTAGTGATTCAGAATCAATCAAACTAATTTTGGGGGTCAGTCTTGTCTACAACCACCATGTAATTACAATTTCCTATGTTTAACAGTAGAATTAAAATAAACCATGAAAGCACAGTGCTTGTAAACAGCAGAAACAAAATTTGAGTTGCATTTACTGTCACTCTGCAAATTATTCCCTAATCTTGGCAGAAGAATTTCTACTGGGAACATTTCCTCTGGCGTATTTTCCCTTTCTTCAAAAAATACATTAATGCAAAAGATAAAGGACTGTTATCCAAATGTACAAAAAACTCTTAAAACCCAACAATAAGAAAACAAACTACCCAATTAAAAAATGAGTCAAGGGCTTCCCTGGTGGCGCTGTGGTTGGGAATCCGCCTGCCAATGCAGGGGACATGGGTTCGAGCCCTGGTCTGGGAGGATCCCACATGCCGCGGAGCAACTAAGCCCGTGAGCCACAACTACTGAGCCTGCGCGTCTGCAGCCTGTGCTCCGCAACAAGAGAGGCCGCGATACTGAGAGACCCGCGCACCGCGATGAAGAGTGGTCCCCGCTTGCCACAGAGAAAGCCCTCACACAGAAACGAAGACCCAACATAGCTAAAAATAAAAAATTAAAAAAAAAAAAAAAAAATGAGTCAAAGACCTTAACAGACACCTCACCAAAGAAGATATACAGATGGCAGATAAGATATTAAAAGTTGCTCCACATCATATGTCATCAGGGAAACACAAATTAAAACGACAATAAGATACCACTAGACACCTATTAGAATGACCAAAATCCATAACACTAATAACACCAAATGGTGGTGGGAATGTAGAGCAAGAGGAACTCTTACTCATTGCTGGTGGGAATGCAAAATGGTTCCGCCACTTTGAAAGATTAAACCTACACTGACCATATGAGCCAGCAATCATGCTCCTTGGTATTTACCTAAAAGAGTTTGGACTTTGGGTGATGATGACGTGTCAATGTAGACTCATCAATTGGAACAAATGTATCACTCTGCTGTGGGATATTGATAGTGGGGGAGGCTATGGGTGTTTGAAGCATGGCAGGGGGCATATAAGAACTCTCTGGACTTTCTGCTCAATTTTGGTGTGAACTTTAAACTGCTCTAAAAGATAAACTCTACTTAAAACAGAAAAATTTTAATGTAATTTAATATATTAACCTATCACTTTTGTCCTTTGGTATTGTGTATTTTAATGACCTTATAATACAAATTTTAATAAAAGAAAATTCTAGTGTTTGAATATTTTTTGCAGCCTTATCAATATTTTTACTTCATAAATAAGACATTTGAAAATAATCTTGCAGTATAGAGAAGAATATATTAAAAAATGACCTGTTCCAGGTGTTAAATTTTACTTCAGAATATATAACTATTGGTACTTTGCCTCAGGCGTTCACTTTTAAAGTTATCATTCCCCTCAAAAGCTAACTCATTGCTTTAGTCAATGAATGTACCTGAAATTTATGTCCATTTAAGATCACTTTTTTTTTTTTTTTTTTGCTGATCCTACCAGTCTACCAGAAATTACTACTTTGAAGAAATTTTAGAAGTTGCATCTTGAATTTCTTTTAAGAAATGTTTTAGGAGCAGCGATCTAGTGAATTTGCATATAAGTGTATTTTTCTCTTAAATTTTCAGTTTTTCAGGACTAGTTGATGGTGTTAATGAGATTGTATTTATACACGTGCTCCCTAAAGCTATTCCTTGGCATCTTGCTGAAAAAAGAAATGTATGAAAATACTTTAGCTCATTGCACCGGATAATAACACAGTAAGAGCATTTATTTTTCATAAGGAGCTTTTGATCCCAATTATTTGGGTAATCTGATTTTATGGTGTCAAGAAAACTTATTTTCTTCTAAATGCATAATACAAGACTTCAGCCATCTGTCCACTGAATTGTGTAGAGGCCGAAAACCCAAAGGTGCATAGGCCATTTATTAATAAATTTGAAAAGGGAATAAGAGAAGGAAGAAATTTAAATAATTCTACCTGATTTCATACTCTCTATATTTTATACTTACACTTTTTAAATTCTCATTTTTGTTGGATAATTTGCTGGTGATTTCATGTTTACATATTTCTGCTGGTGAACATCTATGAGAATAAAACGTTTCACTTATTTCCAGAAAGGAATCAGTATCCACATCAAGTGTATGTTGCAGTGTCTACTACAGGGACTCACTGAGGGTAAAACAGTCTTGGTCCAAGGAACATTCAATCTCTTCTTTCTTAGCCACAATTTATGGATATAATTTGAGCTACTATTTTTTGTAGACATTTAGCCTTCTCCCTAATTTCCATTTTGATTGATGAATAAAACTCTTAAAAATATTTTGATTCTAAGAATAATTGTGTTTAAATATCAATGAAGAGATAGATATCCAAAA
Organism: Tursiops truncatus; assembly: GCF_011762595.2. NCBI lineage: Eukaryota > Metazoa > Chordata > Mammalia > Artiodactyla > Delphinidae > Tursiops > Tursiops truncatus. The sequence goes on along the minus strand of NC_047034.1, from coordinate 11,534,115 downwards.
ATATGGAATATATTTGCAAATGTACGTCTCTAAATATATCATTAGATCCCAGGAAGAAGATAGAAATATGGATTATATTTGCTAATAAAGTCAATATTATTTTTGTTTTTGTTACTGTTAAATTTGGTTAGTTTTTTCTCCTTAAGGTTTATAATGGTCTTCTCACCACTGAGACTGTGAATTTATAGGCTATTCTGCAGGAGATATTAATTATGATGTTTACTAAGCTGAAAAGAGTAGAATTCTTTCTTACTCTTACTCTTTTTTGCAGCTCAACTCAGAATTTAACAACTGTTTTGTGAGTACAGAATTTTCTCTCAGTCTGATTAAAAATACCTGATTGTCATCCACCCAAAATAACAGTGTAATTTTCTTAGATTTTATTTGTCATTGTGTTTTTTTTTATGTTCTGCATTATTTATAAATTCATCATTAAATAATAGTTGAAATGACAAGGCTTTTAAAAAATTAAAATGGAAATGAAAATTTTAGTAAATTAAGTTATGAAAGAAAGGATTGGGATATTCCGGATATGTACATATTAATTTATCTTTGAAACACTGAATTGATATTTAATTATCTTTTGGAAGGTGAGACAGTTATAACATTACACATTAACACACATATCAGTTAGTTAGAATTAGTACAGATTCTGAATTTCATTTAGAGCTGTACTAATTGCTGATTAGCATTGAAAGAGGGAAATAGTACAATAGTATACATACAAACACACGTTTCAAATTGTTCCCACCGAGACAAATTGGACACATTGTGTGTGTGTGTGTGTGTGTGTGTTTTGTGTGTGTGTGTGTGTGTGTGTGTGTGTGTGTGTGTTTTTAACTAGCATTTACAATACCTACATTCTATAAGCAAAACAATTTGGAGCAGATGAACATTCTGTAAATGAATCATACTAATCAATAAACTCATTTGCTATGGTATGATTTAAAAATATGGTATGAGTCTCATTTATTGGATATGATTCTACAACTGAAACTTAACTGAAAAAAAATGAGACCTTTGAAAAATGTTAAACACTTTCTATTTTCAAAAATATGTGATGAATTTTACTAAATAAATCTTTAATTTTTATTACCTACAATATAATCCCAAGACATAAAGCATAAGACATAGAATACACCAAACCAACACACTGAAATTTGTTCAAAAGGAGAGAAATTTGTTAGGTGTCTTTTTGAATTGGCAAACTTACTCCTAAAACTTTTAAACTCTAAAAGTTTAGACACTAATTCTTAATACTCAACTGGTCAATTAGTAGATTTTCTGTTATGTTACCCTGAGATTGTATGAAATTGGAAATAGATTCTAAATATTCTGTGCTTACGTTGATGCAAGTAAATTATTGTGAAAACCATGTTGGATAAATACCCAACATTAACTAAATTCATCTCACTATAGATAAGGTTGTATTTTGTATAAATGAAGAAATAGAAAAGAAATTGTGATCATATTTTCAAGACACAATCAAAATTTTCTATCCATTCCTCAGTTAATTGGTTTCTTCCATTTAAAGAGAAAATCTAAAAATTTTTTTTTTCATCTTGGTATTATTCTTAGAATAGTTGGCTCTTTGTCATAGTTATTTTGTTTACAATACTTGGAAACGCATGCCTATGTATAATGTTCTCACAAAATTGGAGGAAATACGTTTTTTCCAAATTGCCAATTTTAATTTTTTAATTCTTTTATTAAGAGATGTTTTTAACAGTCAATATGGGGACCTATTTAAGGTTTATGAAATACATATTATTTTGTTTAGATTTATTTTGAGGATAAAACAGAAGTTAACTCCTTTAGAAATAATAGTTCTAATATCTAGCATTTAATAATAAGAAAAAAATTACTCTAAAATTACATTCATGTTTGGAATCCAGTGTTAGCATATACTTAACTCACTAACAAGTATAAAAAAAATCTTTCTTTCAAGAGTCAATACTTCATAACTTCATAAGTACCACCACTGCAGTTTATTCACTCTGTCAGCGTTAACCATGTTTTTGACTAACTTTCTGAAAGTTAATTATTCATTTCTGCTTTCAAATGTTTGGAAACTTACCTGGAATTTTTCACACAGTTGGATAATATTTTATGAAGATTTGAAAGTACTGAGAACACATTGGAGTTCTTCCATCTCCTCACTAAATAGCATTAGGAAAAAATCCAAGTATGCGGCTGATAGCATTGTGAAAATTGTGTCCCTACTTCTTAAAATTGCTGAAATCCCACCAAGTTTTCAAGCTGGCCCACATCATAGTCAACTAAACTCTGATTCTCCACATCAGTCGAGTTAGTCATACTCATCTCAACATTTTTGAAACTCAAGAATATCTTCTTAAATGACTTCTAGTGTTTTGTGCAAGTTCTTGAAAAATGACATCAAGAAAAGTTCAGTCTATCATGTCAATAAATTATACACGAATTTACACAATTTGTATAAATAAATATTAAAATCAAAAGCAAACTGTGGTCTCCACTATTTTTTTTAATAGGGGAGATCTAAATTCTAATCCTCTAAAATATTGTCATTAATTTTTTTTTAATAATTGCAGACTGAATAAAGTATTCACTGATTCAATATAGAGTTCTGGAACATCGACTCTGCATGAAGGCAGCTACTAGGGGTATAGCAATAGGAAAAAAAAGGAAAAAAAGAACAAAACAGAGAAGATCCCTCCCTATCTACAGACAAAGTATAAGATTAATAAAATAAATTTATTATAATGGTTTTAAAAGTTTGTGCATATATGTTTGCATATTGATCTAAACATTTCATCACACTTGAATAAATAATTGTAAAGGATAGGATATACTTTTGCTTAGTATAAGTATTATAAATGTATTTGTGAAGAACTATAAAGGGTCTAAGATTTTACCCTACTTGCAAGCTGACAAGTTAGCATGGCACAGTTTTATAGATGCTGGCAAAAAACATGAGACTCCTGAGTCATTGACAAAGATCTTCATTATTCTTGGCTGAGCAGAAAGCCTAAGCTTCCAGTTTGTAAATCTTACGTGGGCCATGCAGTGGCAGGCCCTGGTGGATGCTGCATGCATAGCCGAGAAACAGTGACTATAGAAAACCCCCAGTGTGGGCTAGAAAATCTGTCCAAACTTTGCTGTGGATAGAGATCTTTATTATACTGCTCAGGACAGCAATGTGAACTCTGTCTCAGAGGGAGATACTATCTCTATCTTCCAAGGCTATTTTCTACACAAGGGTCTTGGAAAGACAGTCTGAGACAAAGCCTGTCACAAAAGTCATAGAACTGTTTTATTATAATGGACCGAATCCTTTTACTATGATGGTAGAATAAAACTGTTGCAATACTTTTAAACATATCCAGTGGAATCTGAAAACTGTTATGATTGTATAGCTGTCATTATCACTCCTTTTTTCATTTGACTCAAATTTCTAATTATGCACCATCAGAATACTATTCATCTATTATATTTCATGCAAAAGAGTATGTAAGTTGAAATTTATTTTTTCCATTGGACGTAAGACCCCAATTTTTTCTGCATTTGTTATTTTTTAATTATTATTAATAGTAATTGATTAAAATAATACACTTATAAAAATATAAATACATTATTTAATAATGTTATAAAATTTAGATAAATTTTGTTTAACAAAAAGTATAATTTTATTAAAATGTATCTCTTAATTAGATGGATACCCCCTGTCCCCAATATACCCATTAAGGAATATTACATACTGATAGACTGAATCAAGTTTCAGCAGAAATTAACTTTCTGTTTAAAGAAACATTAATTTTTAGTGTTAAAAATTTTGCTCATATAAATAAGTAGATGAAGATATATATTTTGTTATAGGATTGTCACTAAGTTATTTGAATTTTTTAAAATTATATGCAAAAGTTATATAGGAATTAATACATTTATTTTTATAAGATATTAACTAACAAATAAGATTCTCTTTCAAGTTGTTGAAAGCAAAGATTTGAAAATCAACTGACTTGCAAAAAAACAAAATTGTTAGTGTGCCAACAGAATCATTCATGCCCCAATTTCTGGGAAGTAAACCAAAAATGATTTACCAAGTATTATCAACTGACTATTAATTACATCTGTTATTTTTTCACCTAGAGACCTGTATTTAGTCTTATGTGTTCAAAAAGGGAAATAAAAACTGGAATACTTTTCATTCTAATTTACATTTGCCAATGAAATATTTGTTAATAATGATTTGATCCCTTCACATAACCCAATTAAGAAAGCCAGTCTTCACTGTTAAACTAATTAGGCAAATCATAGTTGGTCTCTGTCAGAATAAAAGCCTGCCTTCATTGTACAATTCATATACCTATGTTAATACAAAGTTCAAGATATATTATGAAAACCACTGAGAAAACTAATTGGACATCAGCAAGAATGTCATTGTATTATTTGTTAATAAGAGATAGAGAATGTTAAGCATTTTATAAAACATTATTTCTCCTTTAGGACTAAGTAATGCTTCCTTTAATGTTTAATATTAATATACTATATGTACTTGAAAAAACGGTTTTCTGTGTGTAAGTGAAGTGCTTTTTTTTAACCAGTGCAGGCTGCCATGACAGAATACTGTAGACTGGGTGACTTAACTAAAATTTACTTGTCACGGTCCTGGAGGCTAGGAAGTGTAAGATTAAGGCACTTACAGATTTGGTGATGTCTGGTGAGAGCCTTCTTCCTGGTTTCCAGAAGACCTTCTCTCTGTACCCTCAAGTGGCAGAAAGCAAGCAAGAGAGCTCTTTGGGGTGTTTTTTATAAGTATGATAATCCTCTTCACGGAGTCTGAATGATCAAATTACCTCCCAAACACCCCACCTCCTAACACCATCACATTGGAGTTAGAATTTCAGCATACAGATTTGAGGACAACACAAACATTCAGTGCATGACAGTTCCCCTTCCACATTTAGTAACTGAGTGCATGATTACACTGCTCAGATCTTCAATGGCTCTATTTTATATTTTTAAAAATTTGTAGTCTACCTCATTTATAACTTTCTGTAATAATTATCACATTTTATTAAATTTTCCAGCTAGAATTGATGATCTACCTGTTTCTCCCTTAAGTCCCTCAGTTACTATTTGAGGATCACTTGAGTTTGCATTGTTTGGTGGGTACGAGTTTAAGGCCAATGTATCTTTTTGTTATATTGTGTCATTTGCCAGTATATGATACCCTTCTTGGGCTCTTAATACTTTAACACATAATCATCCAAAGTTCATAGTTTACCTTAGATTCACTCTTGGTGTTGTACATTTTATGGTTAGCACAAACGTGTAATGACATATATTCACAATTATAATATCATAGGAGTATTTTTACTGTGAAGCCTAAAAATCCTCTGTGCTCCACGTATTTATCTTTCTCCTCCCGCAAGTCCCATAGTTGAAATCATGCATTATGCAGGCTTTTCAGATTGGCTTCTTTCACTTACTAATATACATTTAAGTTTCCTCCATGTCTTTTTATGGCTTGAGAGCTTATGTCTTTTTAGCGCTAAGTAATATTCCACTATCTGGTTGTACCACAATTGATTTATTCATTCATCTACTGAAGAACATTGTGGTTGCTTCCAACTTTGTGCAATTGTGAATAAAGCTGCTATAAACATCTGTATGCAGGTTTTTGTGTTGACTATGTTTTTCAACTCCTTGGTAAATATCAAGGAGCAGGATCACTGGATCATATGGTAAAAGTATGTCTAGTTTTTAAAGAAACTCCTAAACTGTCTTCCAAAGTGGGTTTACCCATTTTGCATTCCCAACAGCAATGAATAAGAGTTCCTGTTGCTTTATATCCTTGCCTGCATTTGCTGTTGTCAGTGTTCCAGATTTTGGACATTCTAATAGATCTGTAGTGGTATCTCACTGTTGTTTTAATTTACATTTCCTTGATGACATGTGATGTGGAGCATCTTTTAATATTATTTGCCATCTGTATATCTTCTTTGGTGAGGTCTGTTAAGGTCTTGGCCCATTTTTTAAATTTGGTTGTTTGTTTTCTTATGTTCACTTTTAAGAGTTCTTTATTATTTTGAATAACAGTCCTTTATCAGATGTGTCTTTTGCAAATATTTTCTCCCAAACTGTGGCTTGTCTTCTAATTCTCTTGATAGTGTCTTTCATAGAGCAGAAGTTTTTAATTTTAATGAAGCTCGGCTTATCAATTATTTCTTCCATGGACTGTGTCTTTGGTGTCTTATCAAAAAGACATCACCATACAGAAGGTTATCAAAATTTTCTTCTACGTTAACTTCTAGGAGTTTTATAATTTTGTATATTATGTTTAGATCTGTGATCAATTTTTAATTAACTTTTGTGAAAGGTATAAGTTTGGTGTTTAGATTAATCTTTTTGCATATGGTTTTCCTGTTGTTTCAGCACCAGCTGTTGAGAATACTATCTATGCTGCATTGTATTGCCTTTGCTCTTTTGTCAAAGATCACGTGACTATATTTATGGGGTCTATTTCTGGGTTCTCTATTCTGTTCCACTGATATATTTAACTGTTCTTTAGCCAATACCACACTGTCTTGATTACTGTAGCTTTATAGTACATCTTGAAGTCAGATAGCATCATTCCTCCAACTTTTTAAATCTCTTTCAATATAGTATTGGCTATTCTGGATCTTTTGCCACTCCATATTAACTTTAGAATCAGTTTGTTAATAGCCATAAAATAACTTTCTGGAATTTTGATTGGGATTGCATTGAGTCAACAGGTCAATTTGGGAAGAACTGAAATCTTGACAGTATTGAGTCTTCCTATCCACGAACATGGAATATCTCTCATTTGTTTAGTTCTTCTTTGATTTTATTCATTATAATTTTGTAGTTTTCTTCACATATATCTTAAACATATTTTGTTAAATTTATAGCTGAACATTTTATTTTTCTTTGTGCTAACATAGTGTAATATTTTAAATTCCAAGTTCCACTTGTACATTGCTGGAGTATAGAAAAGCAATTAACCATTGTATATTAACCTTGCAGGCTTCAACTTTGCCCTAAATACTTATTAGTTTTGGAAGTTTGCTTTTTTTTTTTTTTTGTCAATTCTTTGGGATTTTCTACATAGATGATTATGTCATTTATGAACAAAGACAGTTTTATGTCTTCCTTCCCCTGTGTATACATTTTAGTTCCTTTTCTTGCCTTACTGCATTAGCAAGAACTGCCAGTATGATGTTGAAAAGTAGCAGTGAGAGGGGACATCCTTGCCTTGTATCTGCTCTTAATGGAAAAGCTTCAAGTTTATCATTAACTATGATGTTAACTGTAGGTTTTTATGTAAATATTCCTTATTACATTGAGAAAGCTTCTCTCTATTCCTAGTTTACTGAGAATTTTTATAACGAATGGGCATGGATTTTGTCAAATGCTTTTCTGAATCTATTGACATGATTGTATGATTTTTCTTTTTTAGTCTCTGATGTGGTGAATGACAGTCCATTAGATGATTTTCAAGTGTTGAATCAGCCTTGTGTTCCTGGGATAAATCCTACTTTGTCATGGTATGCAATTCTTTTAATTCATTGCTGAATTTTATTTGCTGATATTTTGTTGAGGATTTTCATGAGAGGTATAGGATTGTAGTGTCTTTACTTGTAATGTCCTTGTCTGTTTTGGTGTTAGGGTAATGCTGGCCTCATATAATGAGTTAGGAAGCATAGCCTCTTCTTCTGTCTTCTGAAAGAGATTGTAGAGAATTGATATAATTTCTTCCTTAAATGTTTGCTAGTATTCACCAGTGAATCCACCTGAGCCTGGTGTTTTACATTTTAGAAGGTTATTAATTATTGATTTAATTTTTTATTTGATATGAGTTAATTCAGATAGAATATTTCGTCTGTGAGTTTTGGCAGATGGTGTCTTTTAAGAAATTTGTCCATTTTTCTAGGTTATCAATTTTTGGACATAGATTTGTATAAAGTATTTTTTATGATCCTTTATTTTCCATCATATATGTACTGATGTTCCAGCTTTAATTTTTTATGTTAGTAATTGGTGTTGTCTTTCTTTTTTTTTCTTAGTTGGCCTGGCTAGAGTCTAATCAATTTTACTGATCTTTTCAAAGAACCAACTTTTACTTTTATTGTTTTTTTTCTGATTTCCTGTTTTCAGTTTCATGGATTTCTGCTCTAAATCTTATGATTTATTTTTCTTCTGGTTCCCTCAACACAGTTTGTGCTAGTGACTCTCAGCTCAACTAAGCTGACTTAATTTGCTTATCTGTCCAATCTTGGTATTTGCTTATCTCTCCAATCTTGGGGTCAGTGGTTTCCCCTGCATCCTCCCCTCTCACAGAACCATGAAGAGTTGGTGATTTTTCAGCCTGTCCAGCTTTTTATTTGTCATTAGAAACAGAGGGGCTACTCTAAGTTCCTTCCCTGTGGAAACAGAAACTGGAACCCTTGTGTCTTTTTTCTTATTTTTGTCTTATGTTGCTAGTATTTTACCTTATACCTTTAAGAAATAATCTTACTTTTAATTATTTGTCTTTCTCTTCAAATAGCTTCCTTTCAGTGGCATATGTACTTTATTATATTTTATATTTTTAAAGGATTTGTGTTCTTTAGGTATTTAGTTTGGGCCTATGAGTTTGTGTTCTCTCGGTAGCATGTTACTTTGATAATAAGATTGCTCCAGCAACAGGCTCTTATCCATGAGTTTGAAGAGGAGTGGAAGGCCCCAGGCACCTCCAATCCAGTGTGATCCCTCCTACTTGTGTCCTCACCTTAGTACTCCTCCTTCCTCACCCCCACATGTCAGGTGAATATCTTTAGTCTTGGTTTCACCTTTAAATTCTTAGGGAGTAGCAGCATTTGTAAAGCAATTTCCTGGGTATAATTTACCATGAGAGGGGAAGTAAAAGTGAAAACTCAAGAAGCCAAAGCTGTGGCCTTTGAACAAATTCTAAAACCAACTCTTTACTCCACTAAAACCTTTGCATTGCCTTGATATCCTGTGGACACCAGTATCAGCTGTTTTTGCCAATTTCTGCAGCAAAAGGATGGGTAGTCATTGTTCCAAAGCAATGTGGAGAGTAAAAGAAGAGCCAATTTTTAAAAGAATATCTTCAGGGCTTCCCTGGTGGCGCAGTGGTTGAGAGTCCGCCTGCCGATGCAGGGGACACGGCTTCGTGCCCCGGTCCGGGAAGATCCCACATGCTGCGGAGCGGCTGGGCCCGTGAGCCATGGCCGCTGAGCCTGCGTGTCCAGAGCCTGTGCTCCACAACGGGAGAGGCCACAACAGGGAGAGGCCCGCGTAATGCAAAAAAAAAAAGAATATCTTGAACCTAGTCTCAGCACTTCATCTAGTTGCCCTCTGATCCAGGCCAGCAGCCATGCATCTCCCACACTTACTGGTCATCCTGCATTGTCAGTATGTATACTTTGTTGTTTTTATTAGTTTCTTAAATCTGTGTTCTCTTCTTGCTTCTATAAATTCTTCAGGTTTGATTTTCGGTAAGGAAGCCCATATTCTATGCTATATACCCTCCTGACAGTAACTAGTAATCTCACTTTCTGAAATATCTAGTATTTTTTAACTATAACCCCTACACAATATGTATATACAACTCCCCACTTTATATAGATATAGATTTTTTAATGAAAATTACTGATAAATAAATCCTAAGATGTGGCAAAATAGCAAATGTATGGAATGCAGTAAGAAATGTGTGTATGAAAGGAGGCAGAGCTAGCCAGGTTTTGAAATGAGCAAAAGATGTTTGCAAGGCAAAATACCAGATTCAGTCAAACAAGACACTGGCAAAGTCAAGAAATCCCAAATGAAGGGTTAAGGCCAAATAAATATCAACAAAAGTGCTGATTAATGTTTATTACATTGTATATATTATAAAAATAACATATAACGTAATAAATTCATATTTAACAAGCTGATTAAAATGTACAACTTTTACATATAGCAGACAAAAAGATGAGTTAAGATTTACAAGTTAGAAATTTGATCATCCTATACTGTTATCAATATTGTTAAGAGAATTTTAAATCCCCTTATCCAGAAAACTATTTTCAAAATACAATTTATCTTTTACCTTGACTGACAGAAAGTTCGGCTTTAAAAACATTGTGTCTATTTCCATTTTAATGTTCTATATGCAAGCTGCTGCATATATTTTTCAAAGTAGGTACACTTTAATGATAAATGAAACATACATGTGATGCACAGAATTTGTTTGTTTTTACTGAGCAAGGCATTCAAACAACGTTAAATGTCTTAATGTTCTATTTCTACAGTCAGTTGTTGCATTCATATGGCAGATTGCAGAGGCAAAATTATTTCGTTTCTTTTTTTTTTTTTTTTTGACATGCAGGATCTTAGTTCCACATCAAGGGATCAAGCCTGTGCCCCCTGCAGTGGAAGCACAGAGTCCTAACCACTGCACCACCAGAGAATTCTATTTCTATTTTATGCTATGGTAAAACTTTGCCTGTCTATAATCTGATTAGTGAATTATTTCAGAGAATGGAAAATATTTGTATGGTTTCCCCAATAAAAATTCCAAGAATTAAGTTTAAATAATAATGCTAGACTTAAAAATTACAACTTTGAAATAGTTGTAGAAATTGTGTTCTCTTAGCCATCAGTTCTCTTTACAATACCACAGTTGCACATCTTCCCCAGTCTGTATTTCATACTCCACACAGCACTTAGGGCATGCACTACATCTAAATTGTCACCTAATTAGAAATTTCACCTAAGTTTGCTTAGTATGGATCAATTGCTTCTTCCTTTGAAGATGCCACTGCCCCTGGAACTAAAAACATAGACCCGATGGCATATCCTATGTTTTTGGCAATGATTCCAGAGAAGGCTATGTTGTCTTTGAGTTAGTTATTACAGTAGTAGTTCTTTCAGCTTCAAAAGGTGCATCAGGTTAAATTTATGGAAGAGACAGTTTGGAGCATAGAAATTTACATGCAATGTAAAGAATCACACTCTTATTTGAAGAAATCTGTCATACAACAGTAGTCTCTGAGTCACAAATATAGACTTCTGTAATCTTTATGTATCCAGGGACACCTGTATCTGATGTGGCTTTACAGCTATGTTTTAAATTTTATATTACCATCTCTACAGTTACTTTTGAAAATTAGCTTTCAAAATACTGATTTTTAAAAAATTCTTAGGGAACATTTGGATTATCTTACTTAAAACTTGGAATTCACAGCTGCCTGTAAGAAAACAAACACATACCATAAAACTCCAAAAGAATACTCCAAATATTGACTTCTTCAGCTTTAATTTGTCTCATAAAATATGATGTTAACCAATAGTAAAATCTCTCTATGGAAACCCACCTCCTCAAACTATGGTAGTTAGTTGATTTGTCTATGAGTCTGTCTAGGTTAGTTCACTTTAACCTTACCTTTTTGACTTCTGTATGTGGCCAAATGGGAAGAATATTTATGGTTTCTTCCCTTACAAAAGAAGAATTCAGTAAAAGCATCAGGTATAGTGTTGAGCTGAATCCTGCTTACTTTCAAATAGTGGCGAAATTTGAGGGGCTTGTTGAGGCTGACACTTTGTGGAAGAAATTGACCAGGAAACTGTGAGAGACCCAATGAGTCTCAGGAACACTGAAAATAGACACAGTTTATCAGTGTAATTAACATTTTAAAATATTTTCATCATTTTCTGGAAATTCTGAAAGTTACTCTGTTATACATAAGAATCCTTGAGCAATTTATGAATCCCACAGAACTTTGGTTTTCTTGGGCAAGTGTTATAAACTTTGCCTGACCTGCTCTTCTGCAGGCATTCTTTCTGAGATCTGATAAGCATTTAAATATAATCACTCATTGTGGTTTCAAAGACAAGTTAACACTGGAGTATTTTTTTTTTTTTTTTTTTTTTTTTTTTTGGGTGCGCGGGCCTCTCACTGTTGTGGCCTCTCCCGTTGCGGAGCACAGGCTCCGGATGGGCAGGCTCAGCGGTCATGGCTCACGGGCCCAGCCGCTCCACGGCACGTGGGATCTTCCCGGACCGGGGCACGAACCTGTGTCCCCTGCATCGGCAGGCGGACTCTCAACCACTGCGCCACCAGGGAAGCCCAACACTGGAGTATTTAACTAGATACTTGGAAATATTTTGTTCAGGGATTTAACAGTGATTGTTGTCTTAGTTACTCTGGGTTGTTATAACAAAATACCAAAATCTTGCTGCCTTATAAACAAAATCAGTGTGCCAGCACAGTTGGGTTCTGGTGAGAGCCCTTTTCTGCTTTTCAGAGGGCCGTCTTCTCATTGTATCCTCACATGATAGAGAACAGAGCAAGATAAACAAGCTCTATCATGAATCTTATAAAGGCAATAATCCAGTCCTTGAGTGATCCGCTCTTATGTCTTCAACTAATTCTAATTACCCAGCAAAGACCCAACTTCCTAATACCATCACATTACGGGGTAGAATTTCAGCAAGTTATTGGGAGAAAAACAAACATTCATTCCAGAACAATTATATATGTATCAAAGTAATGATCAGTTTACAAAGACTGTGTGTTGTTTTTAATATTTATATTTATTAATATTTTCCTGAATACAAACACATGGTTTCTGGAATAGGGCAGATCTTTATTTACTTACAGGCAATAACCATGCGCATTCTTCAAGGCCCAATTTTCCCTTTCAGGGCAACATAATGTGAGCATGATAAGAGATCATCCCAGAGTTTGTACTGTAGGCAAGACCTTGAAAATACGAATCTAGGGGATTACATAGGAGTGGGTCAGCTGTCCCCTACTCTCTTCCTTAAAGATGGAGAGAAGACTTTTGCTCCTAACATAAACAATTCTCTTGGAAGTTCAAAAGGAAAGGAGCTCAGAATATAAATTTATGTTTCTAGGGGGAATATCAAACGAGTATCTCTACGCTTTAGAACCTCTGGGATATCTCAATGGTCTTGTGCCTTATCCCCCTTGAAATGCAAACAGATACAGCTCTGGAGGTAAATCTCTATCCAGAATTTTCTATTTATCAGTCATAAGTTAATTTTCATGAGCTCTTTTAATTCAGGTCCCAAGTTTTAGTAAAATTGCACAGAAAGCCCTATCTGTGCAGAAAGATAAAAATATTTTCTCCATAGTTCCTTATTATAACTTTAGCTAATAAAAATAGCACAATAGTGTTGAAGAGACAATGCATGCTTTGTCATTTTGTTCACAAAATTGGCAACATTTGATATAACAAAATGAAAAATCCTTAATAAAATAAAAACATATCAGATAAAACACATCCCTCAATTATCATAAAATCACTGTAAAATCTATTCCAGACAGTTGAACAAATAAAGAAAATGTGGTCATTTATTTACTTTTGCTTCATTCATAGAATAGGGAACTCTTCTTCTATAAAAGACAATTCATAAAATTATTTTCATAATTATTTTAAATATTTTATTGTCTGGTGGATAATCTTAAACAGAAATATAATTTCATAATACTTAGGTGTATAGTTTTGTTATTTTAATATATTCATTAATGGATAAAATATCTTGTGGTTCAAGAAGAGAATATCCCTCTTTGGAAAGTCTTAAGTAGGTAAAGGTCACAGCATATATAACTCTGTATGACAAAGAGGTATCCATATGGATATGATACTGACATTGCTCATCAAAAAAGAAGGGGTCTTTAAAAAACAAAATTTTAAAAATTTAAGACTATCCTTTGAAAAACAAACTTCAAAAATGTAAAGAATACACTGAAGCAGAAAGAAAAAAAACCCACTTGGTTTGTATAACATCAATGCATTTTTGTATTTGTATTCAACATTACCCTAATAACTCAAATATATTGTTATCCTCAGGAATTTCATTAGATGATTTTTTGTGTGTGTGCGATATCCAACCACCAGGGAATGGAACCATCACAAAGGGAATAAAGAAAACAATAAATTGCCTCTTTATTCTTGCAAGAGTAGTATTAGATCAAATCATAAGGAGAGACAATCATTTTAAAATATTTCTTTTGTAAATCTAGTAAAAAAAAAAACTCGTATACTAATTAGAAGAGGGGAAAAATGAACCTTATGCAGTATTTCTTAGGAAAAGTAACCAAACTTCCAATAGCATTAGGTAGTTGCATTTGTATTATAGTGGTATTGATTGATAGTTGTATTTTGCTAAAATAAAGAATTATACCAGTGGGAACATTATACAGATAAACATTATACCCTGTGAATAATGCAAATGGAATACACTAGAAATGATGATACACATGGCTAAGTAGAACTATCTTTCTTTAAACTATAATTTAAAAATCTTTAAACCAATCCTAAGTTCATGCTATGAGTACCCCAATCTATACACCTTGCTCTTCCTGAATGTACGCTTTTCAGTATCCACATATTCCTTGTCAGAACTGTGCTTTAGCATACTGAGAAGTCAGCTTCTCAATCTTCTGAAAAGAATATTGCTGTGTTAGTAAGCTAACTTGATTGTCTTTCTATGCTTCTAATAGGTTAGCTTGAATAGCTTCATAATGTCAATAGTCATTTAGAAAATGGTGTTATTTGGAGAGAATGTGATCTCCTTTTCCCTATTGGCATCGTCAGGCCAGACTTCCACAGCCAAAGGGATGAGGAGCCATGAGGCAATTAAACAAAAAATGTGAAGTCAGCCTCCTCACTTTTACTCAGAATTGGACTAATTCCATCAAACAGATTGGGACAAACACCCATGAAAGCCAAAACCAGAGGCAATGATTCCAAAGAAAAGAAGGTGTTGTAAAATTCCAGGCATGTCCTCTAGGCCACAGGCCAAAGGGAGAATTTTCTGATGGTTTATGTGAAGGTACAACCCTCTTTCATTCTTAAAATTAAGAATGATTGCCTCAGGCATACCCTCATTTCATCTGTTCCCAGAAAAAAATCGTATATACTTTTCTACTTTTCTCAAACTGACAATCCAAATCCAAGTTAAATATGAAATGTTCCACATGATAAACCAGAACTATATAGACAGGTAATGTAAACACAAAATCATTATTACATTTCCTAACCTTTTTTAAACGATCTATCCTTTCTCTAGTCCTTGATGTAGAAATACTAACATTGTGTCTTAAAAATTTGTAAACTCTGAGCAACCTCTGAGAACTCTCAGTTTTACTCTGACTTTAATCTGTCAGAGTTAACTACATCTTCTTATCTATTATTCCTCTTACATTTGTAAGGGAAAAATTTGCTTCAGTGGAAATCTATGCATTGTCTATAACACACCCTCCCAGGTTACCTCATTCTGATTTTATGAGAACTATTTTATAACTTTGTAAGTTGTAGATAACTGATAGCAATGCAAACATCATTCTTTTCTGTAGACATAGAAGTGATTTTTGTCCTGTGGAGGGACACCCTGTGGAGAAAACACTAAATAATAAAAACTTTAAAGTGTGTTCCACTTTACATTTGTTTGAGAGTCACGATTTCATCCTTTAAAAAAACTCTGTCTGTTCATGTTGGCTCCATCATGGCTGGGTATACTTTGCCAAGTGGTCCACATTTTATGCAGCTAAATTCACCAGGACTGCCACAAGTAGAATGAAAGGACATTTAGTATCCAGTACAATATTTCATTTCTTTACATGGTCTTCAAACTTCTTATGTAAGAATAGACACCATTATAAAGTTTCATTAATCACCTGTTACAGCAGGTTATTGAGTTAGTCAAGAAAAAAAAAAAGGCGAATAGCCTACAACACTCAATATAATGGAAATGACATGAACAAACTCAAGGAGATCAGAATGCACAGTGTAACAATAAGTACATCAGATTAACTGGAATTCTGACTAAATAACTAGGAGAACTTGCAATGCAAAATGTCAGAAAAATCTCAGGAAAATATTTTAAGGAGGAAGAGTGACCGGTTGTATGCAATACTTTGTCTTAAAAATTCCCTTTATTTTTGTATTTGAATAATAGAAATGGTGGGTGACTTTAGTTTATACTTTTCTTTTATATGTAAAAATACTGTATTTAAATTAATTAACCAAGGAGCTGATGTACTGTGTGAGCTTTTGGCTTCTCAGATTTTCTATTAGCTACAACATTACAATGAAACACATGCATATTTAGTTAATATATGAAATACATTATCCAATGATTTTGACAATAGTTGGTTAGGAGAATCATGCACAAATAATTATTTCAATGTACATTGAATAATGTACATTTTATACATTTTTCCTTATTAAATTTCTTTAGTACTAATTACTGTCCACACTATGGTCCTATAGTAGCATATATTTCTCAATTTTCTTAACTCTGTAAGTCTGTAACATATAGTGACTCTACAGTGTCACAGAGTAAGGATGTTTGTGAAATGCTGCTTTCAAAAATGACAGATGAAAATACACACTGACAACGGTATAGACTTTAGTGTACTGTGGTGGGTACTCTATCTCTTTCTCTCTCTATATTTAATGAACTCTGTCCCAGGGTACTGCTCAGAGAAGGAGCAGTCAAAATTGCTTCTTCCTTTGACTCAAACATCTTAGAAAAATTGTAAACCCCACAGAGCTCAAAGCAAGAACACCCATAGGGTTGTGCAACTTTCTCATTTTTAGTTTTCTTTTCCTTTGTTATGGACCTTTAAAAACTAAGATTTGTTATAGTTTAAAGAGGAAGGATTTCAAAGAAAAGCAAAACATCTGTGAGATGATAAATATTATGTTTATACCTTGTTAGTGAGCTTCTTGAAAGTGCTTACAGCTTTGAGATAGAGTAAAAGTAAAGAATATTGCGTAAATAATATTCCCTGCAGAGTGAAAGTCATGCAGAGAGAGAAATCAAGCAGAGAAACTTAGAAAGCCTACATCACATGAGATGGTTTTCCACAGGAAATTCTCCCTCTGAATTTACACATAGTTCGGAATGACATAAAATGCTCTTTTATTGATAATGACAGAAGTTTCAATAATTTTCAGGTGATGTCTATACAAAAATTATAAATTGAATCATAATTCAAAGTTTCAGTTCAATCCAGTAATCCTACTTCCAGAACATAGAACACTTCTGATGTAATAATTCAAAGTGGAATACAGAGTTGACAGTTTTCTTGTGAAATATTGCACTTTTTTCTCAGAGAACTACTGTATATAAAAAGTTAAAAATCAAACTAAATTTGACAAAACTATTCAACAAATATGTGTTACTTACCTACTATGTGTAGGCATGATTCTAGGAGCTGGAAATACAATAAGAACAGATACAATATCTGCTTTCATTGAGTTACATTCTATTGGAGAAGGCAGGCTCTAAACATATACACAAATGATACATAATATAATTTTAAAGAGTGGCAAGTGTTGTGAAGAGGAGATAGAGTAGTTGTAGGGAAGGAATAACTAGAAAAATTGAAGAGTGGAAGCTACTTTGGCTAGAGTGTCCAGAAAACTCTGACAGAATAGGTGAAATCTGAACAGAGATTGGATGATGAGAAGGATTTAAGTATATGAAGATCTATGGCAGGAGCATTCAGACAGAGAGTAATATACACAAAGATTTTGAGGCTACAATGAGTTTATATATTTTGGAGATGGAAAAAATTCCAGGGTGGCCTGAACAGCACGAATACTGAGGAAGGGAGAAGTAGAAATGAGGACAGAGTTGGCTTTCTCAGGAAAAGGTTGACAAGATCCAAACAAAATGAAGGACATGGGTCAAAAAAATGGAATTTGGCTAAACAAATCTACCCTCTCCAAAAATCATACCTATTCAAAACTAGGAGACAGGCTTTCTTCAAAACCTGTGTTTAGATACATGTGACAGTTAATTTTATGTGTCAGCTTGACTGGGCTAAAGAATACTTAGATAGCTTGTAAAATATTATTTCTGAAGGTGTTTATGAGAATGTTTTCAGAAGAGATTAACATTTGAATCAGTAGACTGACTAAAGAAGATCTGCCCTTAACAATGTGAGATGAGGCATCATCCAACTGTTAATGGCCTGAATAGAACAGAAAGGCAGAAGAAGGGCCAATTCTCTCTTTCTTTTTGAGCTGGGAAATCTATCTTCTCCTGCCCTCCAACATTGGAGTTTCTTGTCCTCAGGCCTTTGGTCCCTGGGACTTTATTGAGAAATGGTCTAAGAACCATTGAATCAGAGCTGAATACTAAGGAATCTAAAAGCTTAGTGTGGTAATTGTGTTCACAGGCACAATAGTGTTTAGAAGATACTACTTTTGACAAGGAGGAAAGAAACTTGGAAGAGAAAGGCACCACTTAGAGGCCTAATGGTGGGGGAAAAAAAGAAAAGAAACAACAAATCAGAGGATGAAAAGTAAGGGTCCCATCACAAAGTCAGCAGATTCACCAAAACTTCTCAATCAAAAAAAGGTGCCATGTATTTAAGAAACTTCATTTAACTACCAACAGGAAAGGGTACATAGAATGTTGACTTCTCTTTAAAAAGATTTGTAATTGTTACTGCAGAAAAAATATTAGCACAAATTAAAATAAATGGGACAGGGCAGGCATCATCCATAAAAAAATACAATTAGAGTAAAACAGGAGACCTTCAAGATGGTGGAGGAATAAGATGTGGAGATCACCTACCTACCCACAAATACATCAAGAATACATCTACATGTGGAACAGCTGCTACAGAACACCTACTGAATGCTGGCAGGGGACCTCAGACTTCCAAAATTTTGCTTTCTGCGTTTGATTTGTTTCCGGTTGCATGTTTTCGTTAGTTTAGTTTTTAGTGTTTGTTTTCATTTTTGGGTTTGTTTATTGGTTTGGTTGCTCTCTTCTTTTGGTTCTCTTTCTTTTTTTCTTTGCTTTTTGTGAGTGTGTCTGTGTATGTTTCTTTGTGTGATTCTGTCTGTTTAGTTTTGCTTTTACCAGTTGCCTTGGGGTTTTGTCTATTCCTTTGTTTGGGTTTGTTTGTTTGTTTGTTTTCTTCCATGCCCTGTGGCTTGCAGGGTCTTGGTGCTCTGGCTGGGGTCAGGCCTGAATCTGTGAGGTGGGAGAGCCGAGTTCAGGATGTTGGACCATCAGAGAAATCCCAGCCCCACTGAATGTTAATCAGCAAGGGCTCTCCCAGAGTTCTCAGTCTCAACACTAAGACCCAGCGCAACCCAATGGCCAGCAAGTTCCAGTGCTGGATGCCTCACACCAAACAACAAGCAAGACAGGAACACAATCCGACCCATTAACAGAGAGGCTACTAAAGTCATACTAAGCTCACAGACACCCCAGAACACACCACTTGAAATGGCTTTGCCCACCAGAGGGACAAGATCCAGCTCCACCCACCAGAACACAGGCACCATTCCCCCGCCCCCCTGCCCCCAGGAAGCCTACACAAGCCATTGGACCAACCTCACCCACGGGGGAAAGATAGCAGAAATAAGAGGAACTATGACCCTACAGCCTGTGGAAAGGAGACCCCAAATAAAGTAAGTTAAACAAAATGAGAAGACAGAGAATTATGCAGCAGATGAAGGAGCTAGGTAAAAACCCACAAGACCAAACAAATGAGGAGGAGATAGGCAGTCTACCTGAAAACAAATTCACACTAATGATAGTAATGATGATTCAAAATATCGGAAATAGAATGGAGAAAATATAACATAATAACATAATAATAGCAGGTGTAACATAATAGTAACATAATAATGTGTAACATAGTAACATAATAATAGCAGGTAACTTTAACACCCCCCTTTACGCCGATGGACATATCATCCAAACAGAAAAATATAGAAACACAAGCTTTAAATGACAGAGTAGACCAGATATATTTAATTGATATTTATAGAGCATTTCTTCTGAAAACAGCAGATAACACATTCTTCTCAAGAGCACATGAAACATTTTCCAGGATACATCACATCTTGGGTCACAAATCAAGCCTCAGTAAATTTAAGAAAATTGAAATCATATCAAGCATCTTTTCCAACCACAACGTTATGAAACCAGTTACCAATTACAGGGAAAACAAACTGTAAAAATACAAACACATGGATGCTAGACAACACACTACTAAATAACCAAGAGATCACTGAAGAAATCACAGAGGAAATCAAACAATACCTAGAAACAAATGACCATGAAACTATGATGACCCAAAAGCTATGGGATGCAGCAAAAAGCAGTTCTAAAAGGGAAGTTTATAGGAATACAGTCCTACCTGAAGTAACATGAAAAAACTCAAATAAACAACCTAACTTTACACCTAAAGCAATTAGAGAAAGAAGAAAAAAAAAACCCACTAAAGTTAGCAGAAGGAAAGAAATCATAAAGATCAGACCAGAAATAAATGAAAAAGAAATGAAGGAAACAATAGCAAAAATCAATAAAACTAAAAGCTGGTTCTTTGAGGAGATAAACAAAATTGATAAACCTTTAGCCAGACTCATCAGGAAAAAAAGGGAGAAGACTCAAATCAATAGAATTAGAAATGAAAAAGGAGAAGTAACAACTGACAGCGCAGAAATACAGATGATCATGAGAGACTACTGCAAGCCATTGTATGACAATAAAATGGACAACCTGGAAGAAATGGACAAATTCTTAGAAAAGTACAACCTTCCAAGACTGAAACAGGAAAAAATAGAAAATATGAACAGACCAATCACAAGCACTGAAATTGAAACTGTGATGAAAAATCTTCCATCAAACAAATGCCAAGGACCAGATGGCTTCACAGGCAAATTCTATCAAACATTTAGAGAAAAGCTAACACCTGTTCTTCTCAAATTCCTCCAAAATATAGCAGAGGGAGGAACACTCCCAAACTCATCTACGAGGCCACATCACCCTGATACCAAAACCAGACAAAGATGTCATAAAGAAAGAAAACTACAGGCCAATATCACTGATGAACATAGAAGCAAAAATCCTCAACAAAATACTAGCAAACAGAATCCAACAGCATATTAAAAGTATCATACACCATGATCAAGTGCGATTTACCCCAGGAATGCAAGGATACTTCAATATATGCAAACCAATCAATGTGATACACCATTTTAACAAATTGAAGGAGAAAAACATATGATCATCTCAATAGATTCAGAGAAAGCTTTTGACAAAATTCAACACCCATTTATGATAAAAACCCTCCAGAAAGTAGGCATAGAGGGAAATTTCCTCAACATAATAAAGGCCATATATGACAAACCCACAGCCCACATCTTCCTCAATGGTGAAAAACTGAAACCATTTCCACTAAGATCAGGAAGAAGACAAGGTTGCCCACTCTCACCACTATTATTCAACATAGGTTTGGAAGGTTTAGCCACAGCAATCAGAGAAGAAAAAGAAATAAAGGGAATCCAAATCGGAAAAGAATTAAAGCTGTCACTGTTTGCAGATTACATGATACTATACATAGAGAATCCTAAGGAGGCTACCAGAAAACTAGTAGAGCTAATCAATGAATTTGGTAAAGTGGCAGGATACAAAATTAATGTACAGAAGTCTTTTGTATTGCTACACACTAATGATGAAAATTCTGAAAATGAAATTAAGAAAATACTCCCATTTACGAATACAACAAAAAGAATAAAATATCTAGGAATAAACCTAGAGACAAAAGACCTGTATGCAGAAAATTATAAGACACTGATGAAAGAAATTAAAGATGATACAAATAGGTAGCGAGATATACCATGTTCTTCGATTGGAAGAATCAACATTGTGAAAGTGACTATACTACCCAAAGCAATCTACAGATTCAATTCAATCCCTGTCAAACTACCACGGGCATTTCCCACAGAACAAGAACAAAAAAATTCACGATTTGTATGGAAACACTAAAGACCCCAAAGAGCCAAAGCAATCTTGAGAAAGCAAAAGGGAGCTGGAGGAATCAGGCTCCCCGAGTTCAAACTATGCTACAAATCTACAGTAATCAAGACAGTATGGTACTGGCACAAAAACTGAAATATAGATCAATGGAACAGGATAGAAAGCCCAGAGATAAACCCACGCACATATGGTCACCTTATCTTTTCTAAAGAAGGCAAGAATATACAGTGGAGAAAAGACAGCCTCTTCAATAAGTGGTGCTGGGAAAACTGGACAGCTACATGTAAAAGAACGAACTTACAACACTCCCTAACACCGTACACAAAAATAAACTTAAAATGGATTAAAGACCTAAATGTAAGGCCAGAGACTATAAAATTCTTAGAGGAAAACATAGGCACAACACTCTATGACATAAATCACAGCAAGATTCTTTTTGACCCACCTCCTAGAGAAATGGAAATAAAAAACAAAAATAAACAAATGAGACCTAATGAAACTTAAAAACACTGCAAAGGAAACCAAAAACAAGATGAAAAGACAACCCTTAGAATGGGAGAAAACAGTTGCAAATGAAACAACTGACAAAGGATTAATCTCCAAAATATACAAGCAGGTAATTCAACTCAATATCAAAAAACCAAACAACCCAATCCAAAAATGGGCAGAAGATCTAAACAGACATTTCTCCAAAAAAAATATACAGATTGCCAAAAACACATGAAAGAATGCACAACACCATTAATCACTAGAGAAATGCAAATCAAAACTACAGTGAGTTATCACCTCACACTGATAAGAATGACCATCATCAAAAAATCTACAAACAACAAATGCTGGAGAGGATGTGGTGAAAAGGGAACCCTCTTGCACTGTTGGTGGGAATGTAAATTGATACAGTCCCTATGGAGAACAGTATGGAGGTTCCTTAAAAAATTAAAAATAGAACTGCCATACGACCCAGCAATCCCACTACTGGGCATATACCCTGAGAAAACCATAATTCAAAAAGAGTCATGTACCAAAATGTTCTTTTCAGCTCTATTTACAATAGCCAGGACATGGAGGCAACCTAAGTGTCCATCAACAGATGAATGGATAAAGAAGATGGGGCACATATATACCATGGAATATTACTCAGCCATAAAAGGAAATGAAATTGAGTTACTTGTAGTGTGGTGGATGGACCTAGAGTCTGTCATACAGAGTGAAGTAAGTCAGAAAGAGAAAAACAAATACCATATGCTAACACATATATATGGAATGTAAAAAAAAAAATGGTCACGTAGAACCTAGGGGCAAGATGGGAATAAAGACACAGACCTACTAGAGAATGGACTTGAGGATATGGGGAGGGGGAAGGGTAAGCTGGGACAAAGTGAGAGAGTGGCATGGACATATATACACTACTAAATGTAAAATAGCTAGTGGGAAGCAGCCGCATAGCACAGGGAGATCAGCTTGGTGCTTTGTGACCACCTAGAGGGGTGGGATAGGGAGGGTGGGAGGGAGGGAGACGCAAGAGGGAAATGATATGGGGACATATGTATATGTATAACTGATTCACTTTGTTATAAAGCAGATGCTAATACACCATTGTAAAGCAATTATACTCCAATAAAGATGTTTAAAAAATAAATAAAAATTGTTTAAAAAGAACCCCCCAAAATAATAAATAAATAAAATGACATTTGGCAACACATTATCACCTTAATTTAGTTTCAGATTTTGAGATTTTAAAGGACAATGACTTTAAGCGGGATGGAAATTCTTATCAGGGAAAATTTATGTCTGATTTGGAAAGTCCCTCACATTCATTCCTGCCAAAAGCCCTCTTCTATCTCAGCCACGTCTGAAATTCCCAAATGCTTCCATTTACTGGGTTTATCTCTTGAAAATTCTGTCTTTTTCTCTATTGTGGCCAGTAATTTTTCACTATTTTGTTACTTATTTGATACTTGAGAGGATATTTAATTAAAAATAAATAGTTAAATTTTAGGTCAAGAAATATACAAATATTATCTTTATTAGACAATGTAAGTTTTATCATCTTTGAAAAGCACTTACTCAAGTTCAGGATTTCGTTCAATGGAGTTTTAGCTGGTTTAAGTCTGCTCTGTTATAAACGAACTCAATTAAAGGAGACTATTATTTGCTGCTTTTGTGCCATTTCATTTACAAGGAATTACCAAAGCCAGTACAACACTGAAGAAACGACTTTTTTTTTTTTTCTCAAAGCAGCTGGTCATAGAGAAGGATTGTTCCCTCAAGAACCATAAAATTCTTCCATTTGACAGCCAAGCAGAAAGGTGAGAACAAAATAAACAGCACTGCTAACAGGAGCTGTCACCATGATGAATGCTGATGAGCAGTAATTAATGTGGATTCTTTTAAGCAAAGCCTAGAGGTCTAAGCTGATGCCCACTCAGAGATGGGGAGACAGGAAAAAGGATTAAGAGTGAAGAAACCAGAGGAAATACTGCTTTTTTAAAAAAATGGAAAGCAAGGATATTGGAGCTGTGTAAATGTCTGATCCTCCTGCATTTCTTTGAGCTCTTGAATATTATTCAGTTCTAGAACCCGTGTTCAACAAATATTACCTATAATACATATGATTATGCTGCCTATATTTATTTATTTGTTCACTGTTTGTCATACTGATACATTTTCTGACAAATACCTATTAACCATTCAAACTTACATGAAATTATTTCAGTAAAATTCTGAAGGAAAAATGATCACATTAAAAAAAATGGCTAGTATTATTGTTATGTGTGTTAGTATAAATGATATTTCATAAATGTTTGTATAATCACATTAGCAATGCCAGAGCTTAGAAATAAACTCTAGCATGCTTTTTGAGACATTATCAAGGCATTTAATTTCTTCAGGAGGCTAGGATTTAGGTCTTGGATTATTAGCATGATCTCCATTAATCATTACTGTACAGGTATGTGCGATACATTTAACATGTCAGGGTTCACACACGAAGCAGGGTAGCATATTCCAGTATTACTTTTCTAGCCATTTTTCATCAGTTCCTTAATAACAGTGGGCTGTGTGCCTTTATTGTAATCTCTGAGACACCTGCAAGGAGTTCTCAGAAATCATCTCTTAGGGACTGGAAATGTTACAACAGAAACATACGTTTATGATGAAGAGTTCTTTTCAGCTTTGGGGAAATCTCCAGAAACCACCACCAGGCAGTCCTTCTCTGGAAGCATATATCAATATGTTAATATCCTTTGATTAATTTTTCTTCTTTAGATATTGGTTATTTTTCCTGAATGTTATTCATTAAACAAACATTGCCAAAGCCCTATGATTTGCGAAGCAGTATTTTAGGAACAAAGAACAAAAAGAACACACTTTCTGCTCTCATGGTATTTATTTTTTTTAGGAATGCTACAATCATTTCTTTCCCAGTTTGACATTTAAGTATTGTCAATACTAGTTTTAGAGAGAAAATTTTGAATATTTATATAGTCAAATAAATAAAATATTTAAAATTGATTTTAGATAAAACTTTTTGTCAAGTTCTTATCATAATAAAAATTAATTTCTTCACCATGAATTATATTTATTTAAGTATATATTTTTAGTTTTTTATATATTTGTGTTTTCTTTTTAAATACTTAATTAATTTAAAATGTACTGGTATAAGACAGACCTAAATTTTTTTAACTGTTAATCAACACATACTTTTTTCTACACTGCATTTATTTCAATTTTTTTTATTTTAGCAATTTTTAATGATGTAATGAATTCCTGTATACATTCTCTTTGTACACATTCAAGGTTCACAAATAAAGCCAAAATCTACAAAATCTATGGTGACTATCATTCCTGGTTCCATCGCTTGTTGTTAGTTCACTTTGTAAATTTTCAGATATTTTCTTCATGTACTTTCTGTATATATGTATATAATCATACATAGTGTGGCTTTGTGTGCATCTATTTGTATATAATTGATATCAGCTGTGCAATTTGTATAACTTTCTCTGAAATAGCTTTCTTTACTCAATAATTTGTTCTATTATTCCATATAGGCATAAATAGATTTGGATAATCATTTTAACTGTTTCCAAGTATTCCATAGTATAATGTACCTTTTTTTTAGCTTCATTAAGGTATAATTGACAAATAACATTGCAATGTATTTAAAATGTACAACATGATGTTTTGATATACATGTACATTGTGAAAGGTTTAATTAACACATTCATTACCTCACATATTTAAATTTACCTTCTGGTGAGAACACAAATTCTACTCTCAACAAATTTCAATTATACAATACTCTATTATCAACTGTAGACACCATATAATAATTAGATCTTCAGACCTTATTCATCTTATAATTAAAGGTTTGTACCCTTTTACCAAAGTCAAACTCTCCCTATTTCTACGAGTTCAAACTTTTCTTTTTTTTTAGATTCCACTTGCTAGTGATTCCATGCAGTACTTGTCTTCTCTGGCTTATTTTACTTAGCATATTGCCCTCCAGGTTTATTCATGTTATAGCAAGTGATAGAATTTCCTTTTTTTTAAGGGTTGAATATTATTCCATTTTATATATATAAATATATTTATATATATAAATATATATATATACATATATATATGAATGTCAAGAATATCAAGGAATGAAAGCATAAAGTATTTATATATATACATATTTAATTAAACAAATGACATTTAATCAAATAAGGTATTCAAATGGCCAATAGGTACATGAAAAGGTGCTCAGCATCACTAATCATCAGAGAAAGGCAAATCAAAACCATAATGAGATTTCACCCCATATCTGTTAGAATGGCTATCATCAAAAATATAACAGATAACAGATGCTGGTGAGGAGATGGGCAAAAGAGAACCCTGTACACTGTTGGTGGGAATTAAATTTGTATAGCTACTATGAAAAACAGTATGAAATTTCTTCAATAAATTAAAAATAGAACTACTGCATGATCTGACAATTCCACTTGTGGGTATACATCCAAAGAGATATCTGTACCCCATGTTTACAGCCACATTATTCACAAATAGTGAAGACATGGAAACAACCTAAGTTTCCATCAGTGGATGAATGGATAAAGAAAATATGAGATTCACACACATACACACACACACACAATGGAATAGTATATAGCTATAATATAATATATATTATAATATATAATATATAATATAATATATAAAATATAATATAATATATATAATATATATATAATAGCTATAAAGACAAAAATATCCTGCCATTTGTGACAACATGGATGGACTTTGAGGGCATTATGCAAAGTGAAATCAAACAAAGAAAGACAAATATTGTAATATCTCACTTATATGTGGAATAAAAAAAAAAACAACTCATAGAAACAGGGATCAGATTTGTGATTACCAGAAGCAGGAGGTGTGTGTGCGGGTCAGGGGGGAGAATTGGGTAAAGATGGTCAAAAAATACAAACTTCCAGTTATAAGATAAATAATTTCTGAGGATGTAATGTACAGCAGGATGACTACAGTTAATAACACTACATTGTATATTTGAATGTTGTTAAGAGAGTAGATCTTAAAAGCTCTCACAACAAGGAAAAAAAATGTAACTATGTGTGCTTTGTAAAAAGCTTTGGTAAAAGGGTACAAACTATGTAAGGTAACAGGTATTAACTAAATTTATTGTGGTGATCATTTGATAATATATAGATATATCAAATCATCATGCTGTACACCATAAACTTATACACTTCCGTATGTCAATTACATCTCAATGAACCTGGAAATCATAAAGAAAGAAATATAACTAAAAAAAATATTTTAGGGTAAAGCTAGAGTAAAATCATTTTAGAGTATAAGTAAATTTTCATGATAAAGTCATCAATTTAAGTGATGATAAGCTTTAAAAATAAACATAACATAATTATTATAAAAATAAAAATTTGAAATTACAAGTATCTGGGGCTGAAACATCACAAAAGTGACAGTGAAGTGGCTTCCAAAATGAGAGAAATGAGTGCTTTTTTTTTAGATATTATTGTGATTTTTATTTAATTATTTAATTTGATATTCCAATAAGAGAGTGTGAATTATGTTTTATAAACATTGTATTATTACTATGTCATTGTGATATGGCTTGACCTTGATTGTATACAGAGATAAAATAGCATTGGAATTAAGGCACTAACTACATATGCAAACCAAGTACAATACCCTGACCCAGTCCTTAGTAAAAATCTATTTTGGTTAGATGATGGTTGATATTGTTTCATGTAGGTCAGTCATTGCTTTGAGGACAAGCTTGGAATAGCTTCATTCATTCATTCATTCATTCATGAATCAATATAATAAATCATATCAGATACAGAAAAATCAACTTATAAGTGATAAATGGCTCTAAGCTTTGAAATATGTCTATAAAAAACTTTCAAATCCAGATAATTGTCATACAGCAGAGGTCTAGGATTAAATATTGTACATGTTAACCCTAGACTTCAGAAATGTCCAGAGAGTACGAGCCCACCATTGCTACATGTAGAACAGAGCAACCTTAGGGGAAAGAGATAGGACAGAAAGATTGACGGTGCACAATTAACTGTTAGAAGTGTGGCAAATTAAAAGCACAGAATAGTGTTCTCCAAATGGTGTTGCTTAACCTGTAGAGTTGGTGCTTCAGTCATAGGTGGAAAAACAGCAAGAAAAATATGTAATCACACACACACACACACACACACACACACACACAAGAAAGAGTTAAATGCATTGAATATAAAACTATGAAACATTAAATATAAAAGTCATCAACTGCAGCTTTTAATATCCTTTGTAGTCAGGCATAACAAACCTGAAGTAGATATTGGCAGGAGCACGATCAGTCATACAGTGGTTTCATGGGCAAGGCTATTGGGAATTGGTGGCTTCGATGTAACGCATCATGACGTTATATAATAGTCATCTCAACCCACAAATCAGAGAACATTACAAACAGTAATATCTTGGTGGGATACTCAGTAAAGCTATTATTTTTTGCATCGGGAGGAATAGAAACACACACACATACATACACAAGAAGCAGAGCAAGAAAGGTAGAAAATGATAGGTAGCGTAATAGAGCCAAAAGGACCAATTTGAGGAGCACATAGGAACACCCCTAGACACTCAAATATGAACTTGAAGACATTCGAGGAGGATCAGTAAGTAGTGCTGAAGTAACAGTGTTTCACAGCTATGGGAGACTATTTTGTTTTGTTTTTGGTGATATATGTGAGACCTTTTCTTTCTTTTTTTTTTTAATTGAAGTATAGGTGATATACAACATTATATGTTACCAGTGTACAATATAGTGATTCACAGTTTTTAAAGGTTACACACCATTTATAGTTATTATAAAATATTGGATATATTCCCCATCTTATACAATATATACTTGTAGCTTATTTTATACATAATAGTTTGTACCTCTTAATCCCCTATCTCTATATTACCCCTCTCCCAGTCCATTTCCCCACCGGTAACCACTAGTTTGTTCTGTATATCTGTTAAGTCTGCTTTTTTTTGTTATATTCACTAGTTTGTTGTTTTTTGTTTTTGTTTTTGTTTTTTGCGTTACACGGGCCTCTCACTGTTGTGGCCTCCCCCATCACGGAGCACAGGCTCCGGATGCGCAGGCTCAGCGGCCATGGCTCACGGGCCTAGCTGCTCCGCGGCATGTGGAATCTTCCCGGACTGGGGCACGAAGCTGTGTCCCCTGCATCGGCAGGCAGACTCTCAACCACTGCGCCACCAGGGAAGCCCTGCTGTATTTTTTATCTTCCACATATTAGTGGTATCCCACAGCATTTGTTTTTGTCTGACTTATTTCACTTAACATAAAACCCTCCAATTCCATCCATGTTGCTGCAGATGGCAAAATTTCAATCTTTTTTATGGCTGAGTAGTGTTCCATTGTGTGTATATATATGTGTGTGTGTGTGTGTATTTAACATTTTCGTTTCAAATGTGTTTTGTGCCTTAAAAAATGAAACATATTGGCAGTCAGCATTTTATATTCTGACATGGTACTGGGCAAAATCCTGGCTCAAGGACTCAACTGGTTTTAGAAGCATATCTATGTGGTAGAGACATATTCACTGGGCTCTTACAGCTTATTATTATTAAAGCTTAAATTATGTAACTTATTTTTTCCAATGTTACACTATACTTCTGAAATTCTGCAGTTTAATAGTCAATATCCCTGTTATTTTGAGATGTGTTTGAAAGTAGAGAAGTTGTGTATCTTTTTTTAAACGTATGCCCAGTGCATGTCATATAGTAGGAACCTCATAAATATACGTTGAGAATTTTTTAATGAATACAGTGCTTGCCAAATGACACAAATTACTTGAAAATCTCATTTTTTCTTTTAAATTGGTCTTCTGGTTTATCTGTAATTCAGTTTAGCTCTAAGTCAATTTTGCTGAGTCTGATCAGTCCAAAGCTCTAACAAGATCAATTTTGTGAATGCATGAGGTTGACTACAGACTCCAGACAATTCTCAGAGAAAAGGGTCTTTTCTTCTAATATCCATCTTCTCTTTCCATGGTAACATACTGCTTTCCCTAAAATTTTTCTTTCAAAGAGTTTCCAGCTTTTAAAATCCAACTTTAATAAGGGATAATTAGGTGTTTGACAAGTATTGAAAAGTTTTTTATAAGCTATTTCTACTAGCAGCTCCTGGATTGATCAGTCACCTTGATTAGTAGCAATTTATTTTATCAGTCTATGTAGTAAAAGATTTCATCTATCTTTACAGGAAAAAATAAGAAGATAGAAAATTAAAGTGATACTAGAACTTATCAATGAAGTTGGTCACATACTCAAAATGGGTGAAAATTCTATCCTGATTTTGCTTCCCATAAAAGAGATTCAGTGAGCAATTTACTTAACACACATTTAGTAACAGGTTAATAACTAGTAAATTCTACCAGAATAGTTAAACTTATTTGCATATATAGACATCATCAATAGTTGAATGTCTTTAGATTTTTTAGATAAGTGGAACAGGACTCATCTGAATAAACAGAGTTGACATTATATGCATTCAACAGGATTTATACACTTATTAAGAGAAAACTCTCATTAGCAGTTTCATTAAGAAACAAAGAAACTAAAAACAATTTTGAAAAGTTTGGTTCAAAGACCTTAAGAGAAAAAGGGAAAACTTGATTGGGAGGAATAATCATCTCATATCAGGTTCAGGAAATAATACTTCAAAGATTTTTTTCTAGACCAATTTGGAAAATGTGTTATACACATGAATTTATATGGCATAGTAAACAGAATTGGATATATGAGGTATTTGGTACCAGTGATGAATATATGGCATGTTAAATTTTTGAAAAAGAGAGTTCCAAATAATATTACACTCTACCAAATATCAATAATTTTTGATTGATATTATGAACTCCCTAGAAAACCTCTTTATTTTGAATATTTACCTGAATATCTCTGTAAAACATTTTTAGATCCCATACATTCTATTTACAGTTCTCTATGTGTAGCTCCATCCTTTGTTTGCTTCATTTGAAATAATTTTCTGCTTGGAAAAATAGGCTGCAGAAAGTAGAAAGAAAAAAAAGCACTGTCTTGTGTGGTACAATGACTATTTTATAAGAGCTGTAACTCAAAAAGGAATAAAAACAATTTTAAAGCATTGTTTCAGGAGTTTTTCTCAGGAAATAATCAGGTAAATACCTGAAAGATGTAGATAGATCTGATAAAAATATTATATGTTAGGAGCCAAAGCCAAAGGAGCCAAAATACATATATGTTAATGTATTGATACATTAAATAAATGTATCAATAAGTACCTGTTAGATATTTGGTTTTAAATACCATTGAGAAAAATCTGATTCAACCTTTTCACTTATTACTGACAAAGTTGAGTGAAATAAGTATGATAGATATTTATTTGTATATATATTAAACAAATGTTAAATAGTTTAAAAGTTATTGTGTGCCAGTACTGCTCTAAACATTTTACAAATATTAGCTCACTTAACCTTCATAGATGACTTTATAATCTTCATGAGATAGGTACAATTACTAACCTTATTTAATAGATAAGAATATTGTGGTAGAAAAATGTGAAATAACTTATTCTAGGTCCTACTGCTAGAAAGTGGCAAGGCTTTTCATGCAAACCCAGGCTACCTGTCTCAAAGTCTATATTGTACCAACTTGCCAGGGACCCTGAGGAAAATATTAGAACCAAGAAGGATGAATTGAAATATAATAATTATTTCATTCTTTTCACCTAATTCCTTTACATTTCTCTATCTTACAGATATTTGACTTCATTAACCCCCATGCCTCCCTCTCCTTCATCCTGCCCTGGTGTATACGAACAGGTATGTTTTTTTTTTAATTTACCATATGATCCAGCTATCTCACTTCTCAGTATTTATTCAAAGAATAGGATAAACACTAATTCTAAAACATATATGTACCCCTATGTTTACTGCAGCATTATTTATAATTAGTTGGGTTTTTTAGGGTAGTCAGGACGATTACATCCTTTCATTCCCCAGTAAGTAACTTCCTGGGAAATCAATTTCCAGCTGGCATTTATGTAAGAAGACAAGTTGCTTCCTATGTGGATTGTCACAGTGAAAAGAGACTGGAATTGAATAAATTTTAGTAACAATATACTCTGGGATTTTTAGTTTTCATTTACTTTTTACAACCAAGAGACATAACCAAAACCGCAAACTGCTTCATATTATTCAGAAATGAAATCCAATCCTGAACATTTCTGGAGAGAAAAGAAATAGATCCTTCTTTAAGGGAGCTGATCCAGATATTAAATACACATCTGCAAAAATACCAGAGAGTTTGCTGTGTACATTTACCAGTCTACAATACATTGTCACTAAGGAGGATTCTGAAAGCAGATTCATGTTTAAAAAGTGAAGATAAGGTAATCCATAGGCCTATTTTGGAAAACAGCAGGTCTGAATAGTTTTTTCATCATTCACAGATGTATAAACAGGAAAAATGTAAAAACAAAATCAGAATGAGCATTACGGTATGAACCTAAAACAAAGCAAAGTGTAACTTTCACTCTGTCGATGCACAACTTCTGTATTTTGAAATAGATTTAATATTGAACACAGAATAAATATTAGAAAGCATCTGCTTTTCACATTAGGAAATTTGAGAGAATGGACTCTATGAAACAAGGGAGAAAAAAGGTAATAAGAGAATAGCTGAATTTAAAGGGGAACTGAGACTCAAGAAAAAAAACCAAAGTAAGGACATATATATATAAGCAAAAAATACATTTAGAGTAACTATAGAAAAAAATTGTGATGTAAAAGACAAAAGACATAATTAACACCCCGAATTTAGAGAGAAAAATCAAGAAAAAAAAAAAAAAAGAACAAGTGAGGTGACAGAAACATGTAAAAAAGAACCAGTGAGATGACAGAAATGTGTCAGAAATAGAGATGCATCAAATCATTATTTATATTATTGATTAAAAAGAAAGACCAAGGATTGGTTCAAGATGGCATAGTAGAAGGATGTGCTCTCACTCCCTCTTGCGAGAGCACCAGAATCACAACTAACTGCTGAACAATCATCAACAGGAAGACACTGGAACTCACCAAAAAAGATACCCCACATCCAAAGACAAAGGAGAAGCCACAATGAGGCAGTAGGAAGGGTGCAATCACAATAAAATCAACTGCTGGGTGGGTGACACACAAACTGGAGAAAACTTATACCACAGAAGTCCACCCACTGGAGTGAAGGTTCTGAGCCCCATGTCAGTCTTCCCAAAGTGGGGGTCTGGCAACAGGAGGAGGAATTCCTAGAGAATCAGACTTTGAAGGCTGGTGGGATTTGATTACAGGACTACAACAGGACTGAGGGAAACAGAGACTCCACTCTTGGAGGGCACACACAAAGTAGTGGGTGCATTGGTACCCAGGGGAAGGATCAGTGACCCTATAGGAGACTGAACCAGACCTACCTGCTAGTGTTGGAGGGTTTCCTGCAGAGGTGGGAGGTGGCTCTGGCTCACCATGGGGACAAGGACACTGGCAGGAGAAGTTCTGGGAAGTACTCCTTGGCGTGAGCCCTCCAAGAGTCTGCCATTAGCCCCACCAAAGAGCCTGGAAGAAAATATTTGCATATTAATCAATGGACAAAGGATTAATCTCCAAAATGTATAAACAACTCATGCAGCTCAATATTAAAAAAACAAACAACCCAATCCAAAAATGGGCAGAAGACCTAAATAGACATTTCTCCAAAGAAGACATACAGATGGCCAAGAAGCACATGAAAAGCTGCTCAACATCACTAATTATTAGAGAAATGCAAGTCAAAACTACAATGAGGTATCACCTCACACCAGTTAGAATGGGCATCATCAGAAAATATACAAACAACAAATGCTGGAGAGGGTGTGGAGAAAAGGGAACCCTCTTGCACTGTTGGGGGGAATGTAAATTGATACAGCCACTATGGAGAACAATAGGGAGGTTCCTTAAAAAATGAAAACTAGAATTACCATATAACCCAGCAATCCCACTACTGGGCATATACCCAGAGAAAACCATAATTCAAAAAGAGTCATGTACCAAAATGTTCATTGTAGCTCTATTTACAATAGCCAGGACATGGAAGCAACTATGTGTCCATCGACAGATGAATGGATAAAGAAGATGTGGCGCATATATACAATGCAATATTTCTCAGCCATAAAAAGGAATGAAATTGGGTCATTTTTACAGACGTGGATGGATCTAGAGACTGTCATACATAGTGAAGTAAGTCAGAAAGAGAAAAACAATTATAGTATATTAACACATATATGTGGAACCTAGAAAAATGGTACAGATGAACCAGTTTGCAGGGCAGAAATTGAGAAACAGATGGAGAGAAAAAATGTATGGACACCAAGGGGGGAAAGTGGCAGGGGGGGTGAGGTGGGATGAATTGTGAGGTTGGGATTGACATATATACACTAATATGTATAAAATGGATAACTATCAAGAACCTGCTGTATAAAAAAATAAATTCAAAAAAATAAAAACAATTTAAAAATTAAAAATAAAGTTCAAACTTTTCCCCACAGCTGTAGTCATACAATAAAATGCGATTCCTCATATTAAAAAAAAAAAGAAAGACCAATGAACATGCAATTGAAGAAGTTTAAATAAATAGAAAAAGAATCCTGAGCTGAAGAAATGTTATTTTGCATGAATTGAAATACTCTGCTTTCACAAAGAAAATTAAGAAATAGTCCAACATACACAAAGACATAAAACCATTGTAAGTCCTGACTGTTGTGTGTGTGTGCATTTTGTTTGTTTGTTTTGGTAGTGCAAGTGCCTGACTTAAGCTTTGATTGTCAAAGCATTCACTTCAAAGACAACTATCTGGAATAAACACATTGCCAGGAATAGGTAAAGGAATAGGTAAAGAGCCTATTTTACCTATACCTACAGGAATAGGTAAAGAGCCTGGTCATTGCTGCCCCCCACCCCCTGCCCCCAACCTGAGGCTCCTTTGTTTTAGGGATCATGGTTGATTTAGACAACTGACCATTTGGGCTGCTTTGTTTTTTCTCTTCCCATGCTTTGAAAACCCACTCTTATGTTTAAATTCCCCAATAAAGAGTGAGCTGGCAAAACTTAAGCCCTCAACTTTGACCTCAATAAAAGCAGAACCCCCAGCTCTTACCATCTACCTCTCTCTCTCTCTTTCTTTCTTATCTTCTATCTCACCCCCATGCCCTTGCCTACAACCTCACTGTGTAACCATGTGTAACCTACCTGTGTAACCAGGTATACCATGTAATTTTCAGGACTTGTAAGTAATAAACCTATCTCTTTCAAAGTTTCCTGATGGTTATTACTGAAGGCAGTAATAAGAACCACAAGGGTCAGTCCAGTCACAAACATTGGTTATTGATAGGCTGAGACTGGCATAAAACAGACATTTTTACATTTTGTTGATAGAACTGCCTAGGCCACAAATATCAGATTTACTCTAAAACTAAACAGTTGTTCAGTGTGGAACAGCCCAAGATGGCTAACTTTGAGGATCAAATGTTGGTTAGGAAGGATATTGGTTAGCAAGGAAGGAAAACTCATTTTTTATGCCCTTTTTCACACCCCCAAGTTAATTTAATAAAATGTTTAATGATGCCAGACTCCTATCTAAAAACTAAAATTTTCTCATAGAAGTGGTAGCAAATGTGTTTGTCCCAAATAAATCAGAATAAGGAATCAATTCATAGCTAAGAAAAAAAAAGGATGCAAAATCATGCCATGATTATGGAGTGCAGTGAACTGGAAAGTAGCAGAGCTTTAGACCCAAGACACAAAGTTGGAAAGAAACAAATTAATCTGAATCAAAAAGCACAGATAAAGCTTTGAAGATAGAGAACATCCTGTGATTATGTGTTAAGGGTCCATGTGAAAAATCATTAATACAATTATTTTGTTGTTTATTCTAAAGTTATGTATAGAAAGAAAATTATTACATTTACTGGTTTTAATGTTTCATTGGTTTCACTGAAAATTTTCTGGACTTGTCATTAGCAATTAGTGGTGATCAAAATAAATATTCACCAAACTGTCAACAGCTCAGGAGGTTAGACTGTCATTAGTAGTATTTGGTCAAATAATGTGAAATACTTCATAATAGAGTCCTCTGTTGAACCTTTTCAACACATCAGCATATTAAAATCTGCTGTAATTATACCTATTTGTCTTAACATTATTTGGACTTTTTTCTTTTTTTTTTTTCTTTTTTTGCGGTACGCATGCCACTCACTGTCGTGGCCTCTCCCATTGTGGAGCACAGGCTCTGGACGCACAGGCTCAGCAGCCATGGCTCACAGGCCCAGCTGCTCCGTGGCATGTGGGATCTTCCTGGACCGGGGCATGAACCCGTGTCCCCTGCATCGGCAGGTGGACTCTCAACCACTGCGCCACCAGGGAAGCCCTATTTGGACATTTTTGGACATTCAGTATTTAGCATTCAGTAGACCAATATTTACTGAATATAAATAATAGTAAAAGATAGATAAGAATAGTTGATAGATCAAAAGGTAAATAAGAATGAAAACTTACAGGAAGAATAAAAGCAGAAAACAAGAAACAAGATGACACACAGCTAAGTGACATATGCTTCAAAGAAGAAATCTCAAAAGAAATTTAAAGATATTTTGAACTAAATGAAAATTAAACACAATTTAATGAAAATTTGTAAGGTACAGCAAAAGCAGTTTTTCTTTTTTAACATTTTTATTGGAGTATAATTGCTTTACAATGCTGTGTTAGTTTCTGCTGTATAACAAAGTGAATCAGCTATACGTATACATGTATCCTCGTATCTCCTCCCTCTTGCTAAGAGCAGTTTTTAGAGGAAAATTTATAGCATTTGAGTATATTTTAGAAAAAACAGGAAATATCTAAAATCAAAATCTACATTTTTATCTTTAAAAAACAGAGAAAGAACAACAGATTAAGTACAAAGTAAGTAGAAAAGAAATAATAAGATTTGGCATTGAAATCAATAAAATTGGAAACAGGAAATCAATAGAGAAAAATCAGTGAAACCAAAGGCTATTTTTGGAAAGATAAATAAAATGACTAAGCCTAAAACCAGACTAAAAGAGAGAGAGAACACACTATTAATACCAGAAATGAAAGAGGAGACATTACTAAAGATACCAAGAACATTAAAAGTATGATAAAATAATATTACGAACAACTCTGTCTACAAATTTGGTAACAGATAAAAACAGACCAATTCCTTGAAAGATGCATTTTGCCAAACTCACAGAAGAAGAAATAAACAATCTGTACAGGCTTTTAACTATTAAAGAAATAGAATGAATAGTAAATAAATCAATAATAAATAAATCTCTTTCCAAAATAGAAAGCACCAGGTCCAGATGGATTCACTGGTGAATTCTACCAAACATTTAAGGAAGAAATTATACCAATTCTCTACAATCTCTTTCAGTGGATAGAAGCAGAGGTAATACTTCCTAACTCAATCTATGTGGCTTGCATTACCCCAGTACTAAAACCAGACAAAACTATTACAAGATAACTATAGTCCAATATCTCTCATGAGCAGATGGGATACAAAAATCCCCAACAAAATATTAGCCAATCAAATTCAACAACATATAAAAAGAATTATACACCAGGTACACAAGGCTGATTCAATATTTGAAAATTAATTCATGTAATCCATATCAGCAAGCTCAAGAAGAAAAATTACATGATCATATCTATATATTGTATAGAGTCAGTCTCAGCCTATCTATAATGATGATGTAGGCTAGGAAAGCCTGAAGCACTCACCTGGGCCAATATTTGCTGTGGTGAGCTTCCACAAACATTTCCCCAATCAGAGCCAATGTAGTGGCTGGACCAACACTTACAGCTCTTACAATTGCAAGATGCACCTCAGGAATAACATCAGAGAACTTTGAAAAAAAAATTATTACTTACAAATTCTGTATGGCACAGAGTACATCCAAGGACCACAGAGTGAGGTCATGATTAGAGCGGGGGTGAGGGTCACTATCTGCCTTTATTGGGTTCAGAGAATGGGGAAACTAGGGTTTTGCAAGGTTACTGTTTATTGGGAAATTAAAACATAAGAGCAGGAATTAGAGTGCAGGAAGAGAAAAGTGGAGTCACTCAAGTGGTCAGGAGTCTAAGTCACCCAGGGCTTTTTATGAGGAAACTTCATGGGTGGGGCAGCCTGGTTTCTTACCTCATTGTTTTACTACTAGCTGTGTCATACAGCTGGTAATATGTTTGTTCAAGATGGATCTTTGAAATGGATGCCTCGTCAATCAAAAGCTTAATGTCAGGCATAGAAAAAGCATTTGACAAAATCCAACACCCATTCATAATACAAACTCTCAAGAAACTAGAAAAAGTGAAGAACTTCCTCAACTTAATAAAGAATGCTTTTAAAAATCTACAGCTAACATTATTTTTTAATGGTAAGAGACAAGAATCCTTCCTACTAAGATCAGGAACAAGCCAAAAATGTCTTCTCTCACCATTCTTTTTCAATATCATACTGAAAGTTCCAGTTAATTCAATAAGGCAAGAAAAGGAAATAAAAGATAGATAAATTGCGAAGAAATAAAACTGTCTTTGTTCACAGATGATATGATAATCTCTGTAGAAAATCTGAAACAATCTACAAAAAAAACACCTGAAACTATTAAATGATATCAGGAGTGTAGGATACAAGGTCAACATACAAAAATAAATTTCTTTCCTCTATACCAGAAATAAACAAGTCAAATTTGAAATTAAAAACACAATACCATTAAACTTAGCACAAACTTAAAATACTTAGGTATATATCTAACAAAATATGCACAAGATCTATATGAGGAAAACTACAAAACTCCGGTGAGCAAAATCAAAGAACTAAATAAATGGAGAGATGTTCCATGTTCATAGATAGAAAGATATAATATTATCAAGATGTCAGTTCTTCATAACTTGATCTATAGACTTAAGACAATCCCAATCAAAATCTCATCAAGTTATTTTGTGAAATAAACAAACTGACTCTAAAGTTTATATGGAAAGGCAAAAGACCCAGAATAATGAGCAGAATATTGAATTGAAGGAGAAGAAAAACGTTGGCAGATTGTTACTACCCAACTTCAAGATTTACTGTAAAGCTATAGTAATCAAGGCAGTGTGGTATTGGCAAAAAACAAAAAAAGAGAGAGAGAAATAGATCATTGGAACACAATAGAAAGCCCAGAAATAGACCCATATAAGTGTACTCAACTGATCTTTGCCAAAAGAGCAAAGGTGATACAACAGGACAAAGAAAATCCATGAACACAGGATATATTTACATTTATTTTTGTTTTTCAATTTTGTTCATCAATGTCTTATAATTTTCAGTGTAGATTTGTTTCACCTCCTTGCTTAAATTTATTCTTTTTAATTGTTTTTGATGCTAGTGTAAATGAGATTGTGTTCTTTATTTAATTTTCAGCAAATTAATTGTTAGTGTATAAAAATGCTACTAATTTTTGTACGTTGATTTTTTATCCTGAAAATTAACTGAATTTATTGATTAGATCTAACAGTTTTTTGGTGGAGTCTTTAGGATTTTTTTATATGTAAAATCCTGTCAGCTGCAAATAGAGACAGTTTTACTTCTCTGGTCCAATTCTGATGCATTTTATTTCTTTTTCTTACCTGATTTGCTTGGTTACAACTTCCATACTATGTTGAATAGGAGTAGTGAGAGTGGGCACTTTTGTCTTGTTCCTGATCTTAGAAAAAAAAAACATTTAATCTTTTACCATTAAGTATGTTGTTAGCTGTGTGCTTGTCATATACGGTCTTTATTATGTTGACGCATATTATTTCTATGTCTAATTTGTTGAGAGTTTTTATCATAAACGGATGTTGAAAAAGTCAAACACTTTTTCTGCATTTATTAAGGTGATCATATGATTTTTGTATTTCATTCTATCAATATGACGTATCACATTTATTGATTTATATATGTTGAACAAATTGGCTTCTTACCTGGGTTTGGGCACAAAATAGATCCCTAGGCTGAAAAGGTTCATTCTTTGAGGACCAAATGAAGCAGAACTGTTCTCTAAGTTCCCTGGCCAAGCGGGGCCACTGGTTTAGTTCTGCATATGGGCAGAGCTACTGGCTGGGCTTTCTGCTGGAGTGCTGTTGGGTCACACAGCTCCCCTGGTGTCACAGCTCTAGCCATGTTTTCTGGTTACACAGGGCTGAGGGCTGAATTCAGCAGTGGGTGGGGATATTAATTAACTTCCTTTCCTGGGTGAAGAGGCAGAAGAGGCTCCAAGGCCAGCAAGCCTTGTTGTTTGGGGTCCCAAAGAACTGTGCATCAAGTTCCCGGGCCAGATGGGGACACCATCTTGGCTCTGCAGATGTGCAAAGTCACTGGCTGGGATTTCTACTTGAGTGCTGCTGTAGGTAGAAACTCAGTCTGACAAGATCTGAATGCCAGTTCTTGTATGTCCCACCCTCTTTCTCCATCACAATCTGATCTCCAGTATTTAACCCCCACAAAATTCCCCCCATGATCCCTGTGAGGCAAGACCTGAGTGGGCCCCCTGGGAAGTGCACCACAATGTTGGGGGAGCTGGATGTCTACCTGGAGCTCTTTTCTTCCCACTAGAGAAAAATTAGGCCCAGATGGACCCTCTTGGTGTGGCTGTGTGCCAGCCTGGGGGTGAGGCAGTGTGGCTAGAGGGTGGCCACTCCTCTTACCCTGCTAATACAGTCCTTCTCAGTCTCTTTGGTCAAGGAGTTGCTTCAACCTCACCTCCATATTCTAGAATTTTCACATGGTGTCTCTTCTATGGACAGTTGCTAATTGGTCTTCTTGTGAGGGAGACTGAAGTCAGGATCGACCTATTTTGCCATCTTTGTTTTTTTTTTTATGTTGCCATCTTGATGATATCACCCTTTAAAAGATAATGTACTCTAAAAATTTAATTTATTTTTACTCTATAGGTATTTTAGTCCAGGCAATAAATAACTGTCCACAGCGGAATAAGTGGAAATAATACTGGTTCTTAAATAATAAGATGAGGCTTCCAGTTCTTAGTCTACCACTTATGAACTGGGACCCCTTGGGAAAGCCATTTAATTCTCCAGTTGTTTTCACGTGTAAGGGAGGGGTGATATTTGCTGGCATTTCCACAGCCTACTATTGTTCTGCTGACGATGACAATAATGGACACCAAAGGAGTCCAAGAAAATATAAAGACTATTCAGTTTTCTAATGGCTATATTTACCAATAAAAACATCTGCTGAACCTTGCTTTCACACGTTTCATATAATGCTAAAATAATATATTGAATAATTGGGGATAGTAGGACAACAGAATAGAAGAATGTAATCTATTTTATTAACATGGAACAGATACATCTTTATGGCCATGTAAAGAATAAGAATAAATAGGTCACTGGGGGTCTATCTTTTC
Organism: Tursiops truncatus; assembly: GCF_011762595.2. Classification (NCBI taxonomy): domain Eukaryota; kingdom Metazoa; phylum Chordata; class Mammalia; order Artiodactyla; family Delphinidae; genus Tursiops; species Tursiops truncatus. The sequence goes on along the minus strand of NC_047034.1, from coordinate 11,492,270 downwards.
ATGTATAAATTTTACCTCTTTTCCCAAGAGTCTCTTTGCTCTAGCCTTTGCTGACTTCTGAATAAATATGCAAATGAAGAACAGACAATGAATAGTTAACAAGCATTTATAAATAAGCATATATACATTACTATATTCATGAACGAATAAGCATTTTTGTCTATGTAGAAAACACATAAGACGGTGCTCTGTTTACTCTAAAGCAGCATTCTAAACCTAGCAATTTTTTAAATCTATACTTTTTTCCATTTGTCCTTTAATATATTTATTCAATAATTAAAAAATAAATATTGAGTGACTATAAATTATCAGGCTGTGAGATATGAAAGATACTGCCAACATTTTCTTCACTTTCTAACTGGGCAAATTTAGCATATGAGACTATCAGAACCAATCCCCATAGAAAACACTAATTACATATAACTCAATCGAACTGTTTTCGTTATCTATCTAGATGGAAGTTTAAAGAAAAGTACTTATAGAACCTAACAAATACATAAATTTTTATGAATGAATTTATTTATATATATATATAAGTGAATGAAGACATGAAGGAAGAAAAATGAAAAGGCTCTGTGTAATATTCTTTCTTCTTGAGATAAGAATTTTTTTAAATTTAAGGCAGTAAATGATATACTTAATCTTAAGCACTAAAGTATTTTATATGCACATTTCTCTTAACAAAACGTGTGCCTAAATTCTGGTTAGTAACTGGTGAATTGACTCAGGGATTTAGACATAGTGATGATGAAATAGTCAAAAATACATCTATCTTGGTATAGCCATAATCAGTGAGGGCATTGAGTTATTTTTATAAGCAATATATCAAAAACAGCATTATACTTATTATTTCCAAAATGTGGGTCTTTGAACATATACGCAACATCCATGTATTTTGCTTGATGGCATTAGCTGTAATAGTCATCTATCATGCAGAGAAATAGCACTGGTGTTGTGTGTAAAACAAAATATGGAGCAGCTGCTTCAACAGATCTCTTACTTGTCAAATACGGCAGTCCATGTATAGAAGAGCTAAATTCCAACAGAAAGCGCAGGCCAAAAATATAAGCTTAAAATATAGAATTACATTAGATACAAGAGGGAATCTTTAGCTGGGAATGCCAACTCTACAACTCCACAACTTCTGTTAGTAAATATACACGGACACAATATTTTTACTTGTTTCCTTTGAGAATATTACTTATTTGAAATCTTGGAGGCTGTTATATATATATATATATATATATAAAACGCTGTACTACATAATTTGTAAATTGCTATTTGAACTGGTCTTCTATATTTAAATATTGTCTTTCTCATTCCCAAATCTCAGCAAATATATACAATTGGCAAATTCATTGTATCTGAGTTTGAAACTGCAGTAAATCCTTACTCTTGTATAATTTACTAATATGTAATGTTAGGTGATTAAGCAAGTGTACTTTGGGATTCTCCTTAAACAATAAGTACTTGAAAAGAAAATTATCAGAGTTAGTTCCAAACTGCTACTGGAAGGAGCTCTTTTAATATATATTGGAAGGGTGTATATATGGAAGGCACTCTTTTACATTATATATTACGTTATTATATAATTAGATATTACAATTCAATTATATATAACATATTACATTTTATATGTATATTACATTATATATATAATATAATCCTCACTTATGGTTCAGATTTAATTTCTTGTATTTGTCTTTTTTTTTTTTTTTTTTTTTGTGGTACGTGGGCCTCTCACTGTTGTGGCCTCTCCCGTTGCGGAGCACAGGCTCCGGACGCGCAGGCTCAGCGGCCATGGCTCACGGGCCCAGCTGCTCCGCGGCATATGGGATCCTCCCGGACCGGGGCACGAACCCGCGTCTCCTGCATCGGCAGGTGGACTCTCAACCACTGCGCCACCAGGGAAGCCCGTATTTGTCTTTTAATTATTATTGATACCTTGATTAGTTGCATAGACATATGACAATTATGCTTTTTTTTTTTTTTAACAATTTGTAGGTTTATAAGATTTATAAGATCTAGTGTGTAGAACAGACCTTTTTCTCTAACTGTTGGATCTTGGTCACGTTGTCAAGACTAAGAAGGATCTAAGATTTTGTTCTCCTTGCAAACTAACAAGTTAGTCTAGCTATCTTCCATGGCTGTTTGCTATATAAACATATCTGGAAATCTAGTTTGGAAAAAAAAGCTATGGAGGCCTCTCCTCACACGAAGTACAAAAATATTAGGCCCATGAAGAATTATCTTCCAACCCACAGCCTTAGCCTACTATATGCTAGAGTTTAATCCACTTATTTATTTAGGACATTTGGACTAGTTATTTGTATCAATCAGCTAAGGCTGCAGTGATATGTAGCAACAATTATTTGAAACTCAGTGTCTTAAAATATCAATGTCTTAAAATAGCAAGAAGATGTACTTCTTGGTCCTGTGTCTACTGCTGCACTTTGGCTGATCTAGGCTGCTTCAGGCTGTTGAGTCAGCTGAGCTTGCCCAGGTTTTTGTTAAATTCTGTGTATGGATCTGAGTCCCAGGCTGAAGTAGCAGCAATCACCAGGAGGTTGTTTGTCTCATAACTGATGGCCAGAACCCAAACAGTAGCCAAATCCCTTGAGTGCACTTTGATGCTTTGCTTACATAATGTTCTCTCTCATTCTGTTATCCAAAGCAAACCACATGGCCAAGCCCAGAGTCTGTTGGGCACGAAAATATACTTTTCTCCGAAAGGGAGGAGAAGGTGAGAAGTTATTTGTTGAACAATACTCCCATCAATCCCAATGTTTTTAAAAGTGTTTTCTAAACATCAATGACCATAATATGACTTTTCATTTGCTGAATATCCATGGCAAAAATAGAAATACTCAGACAAAGTTTGATCACACTCGCTGACAGCCTGATTTAAGGGCCAGTCATGCTCAGAGTAATATATTAAAAGACAATGCAGTAATATTTCAGTCTCTCTCTGTTCATAAAGAGATAATATGTTCAAAAGCCAGTACATAAAACATGTTTATAATTGCTCCACAATATCTTGAAAAGCATCACATACATTTTGTTACAATACAGAACTGGAGAAAAATAATAACAAGAATAGCAACTAAATTATGCATGATGTTCTAGTTTTAAAATATTTTATGTCTAGTTTTTCACAGGATACCCCAAGCAACAATGTAGATGGGAAAATTTACAATAGCCCACATTTTCCAGTGAGGATACTAAGGTTTCAGAGGTTAAGTTGTTTACCACGACCAAACTGTGCAAACCTGGAGCTCAACTGCTTATCTTCAGAACCATGCTGAGTAATTAACATTAAAATTTAACACAATGTCACTAATTAAAACGTTTGTCTTATATTAAAACAATATATTTAACTTTAAGACACTTTGTTGATCCGGTTCCTTGGGTTTAGAATTAGTATTCCTTTTTAAAAATCTGTAATTCAGAATGCATCATCATTTTTTACTGACCTTAAGCTGATTTATTAGTGTTTTATATAAGTCAAATTATTTTCATATACATTTTATCTTAATTTACTTTTCATTGTCACTGTTCACTATATTTATTTATTTTAATGTGGCATTAAATCTCTTTGTAAATTAAATCTAACAGAGATGTGTTCACACAGAGAGATTGTATAACAATCTGAACTTCAGAAAAGTCCTTGCAGTTGGATTTTAAACTCTGTGATAACGTCAATTGCTTTTAGCTTAGCCTTGCCTTCAATCTTCCAGAATCCATAACATCCTGCCATGCACGAGCATCTTAAACTTCAGCCCTGTTTTTGGTCATAGCACATCACAAAACAGTAATTTATTCAGTGAAGCCTTGTGCAGCAGAGCTTTTAAATGTGTGCAGGATTTGTGAAATACAGCATAAATGCATATACATTTATCTGTGTATGTATAATTCAAATTATATTACAGAATAGTTTTCTCTCAATGAAAGGTGGAAAACACTACATATTTCTTCAAGTGAACTTCAATTTTCTTCTAAATGTTCATTGTGATAAATTTATGCTTTAACCGGCCATCTCTTTTTTTTTTTTTTTTGATGTGTGTGGCAAGGGAGTCTACAGCTGTGGTCCAACCTTTAGTTTTCTATGCTTTACATTTAAAGTGCTTCATTAGGTTTGAAGATTTTCCATTGTTTTGTTAAACTCATTAAGCTGAGAGACTAACTGCCACTTTACACGCAAAGAACAAGAGACTCAGAGAAACTTCACTGCGAGACCAAAAAGCCTTATTATCATTACTGTCTGTGTAATAGCTTCAGATTTTTTTGATAGTGAAACAGAAATTAAAATCACAAATGCAGAGTCTACTAAATAATTTGTCAAAAATTTTTTTGATCTATTTGGCCAAGTACTTTTATATTTGGGCTGTTTCCACAGGTGAACAAGTTGGAGCCTTTCTGCACATGCTTTTATACATATTTTTAAGGCATTTCATTGAGATATATAAAAATAATTTTCAATCTTGTGTCTTTGTACATAATAGTTTTCCCAACCATCAAAAATTTTAGATACCGTAAGTACAATTTTGTAATCTTTGAGATAGTAGAGGTGAAAAAAAATTTTCTTACATCTTAGCTTACTCAAATGGTCCTTTTGACATGTGTGACTTTGTTCAATGCATCTCTTTGAAGGATTGAATCGATTTTCATGAGCTAAAGTAATATATTATGTAATATAATTTTACAATGGAGAACACATGCTGGGATTATTTTTAAAAAGAGAAAAAAAATTGTTGGCCTCTTACTTTCTACAAATCAGCCTGTAAACTGCTAAATTAATGAGATAGCCTAACTCAAGTTTTGTAGGAACACCTTGGTAGATAAGATAAAATCCTATAAGCAGAATGTCTAATTCTCTGGAGGAAATCACAGAAGAGCATAATCTTGCAGAATCACTTAACTAGAAGTTTCTTAAAGATTTAGAAAAATTTGGCATTGGAAATACTGAACCTACAAGCAAGAACTTATGATAATAAGGTACAGATTTTGTAAACTGGGGTATGATAACAAGAAGCCAGGAACTATCAGGACTGGTATTCACTTTTATCTATAACTCAGAAGGTCAATCCTGAGTTAGAATTCAACCAGTATTTAGCAATTAATAAATTAATGAAACAAATATGGAGAAACCTCAGATGTGTTGATGTTTCTTGGTCTTTGTTCTATTTGACTTTACTTAATGCAGTAAAACATGTAAATTTATAAGAAATATATTTTCAGTCATTGAGACAGCAAGGGAAAATAAACTCTTCTACGAAAGCCATCCATCTTTTATGCTATTTGTGACTGAAGTCAAAAGATTACTTGCTGAAATACAAGAAATCTCTTGTAAAAAAAAAATCTAGCAAGCTTTAAGAAAATATTAATCAAATATTCATTGAACATTTATTTTAACTTGAATTCTACGGTAAGTAATATGAAGGCACAAAATATTTATATGATAAGGTAGTTCCAATTCTTAATAAATTTAAATTTTATTTGGGGAAAAGAAACATGAAATAATACTTTTTCTTCTGTCATACCCCTATTTTCCTGTACTCATTATGATACTTCTCTAAATTCTTCAAATAATTACAATTTACATATATTAATATATATTTATTTATATAAATATAAAATATAAATTAAGGGGATATATATATATATATATATATATATATATATATATATACCTATATCCACATATAGGTATATATAGATATATATTTGATTCCACTTCTATTTATCCTAGCCCCTTTGAGTAGAGTCAGTCTTTCTTGGAAGCAGCAAAGTGGAAATTAAGGCAGAAAAATCCCCAAATTTGTTAAACAACTAGGCTTATTACCAAAACCCTCCACATTAATGGAATGAGATCTACAGTCTGTCTCCTCAATCTGGATTACCTCGTATCCCACCAGCTAGAACAGCTACAGTAACCCAGGAGGCTTTACCTTCTATTATTATATATCTTCACTTTGTGATCTTATTCTTTGAGCACTATTCAAATATCTCCTAAATTCCTCTACAGACATTTCCCCAGCAAGATCACCTCCACTTGTTTCATTTGTATGTTCCTTTTTAAAATTATATTTTGTTAATGTCAGAGAGGTGCCCTGGACCTGGACGTCCAGGAGTGGTGCCTGCACAGTTTGGTCTCATTTAGACACTTTGTGCCATTTAGATGGATTCCAACTCATAGTTCACCTCATTCATCCACTGGAGCTATGTAAATACTGTGCATATTCTCCTTATCCTACCCATTTCTTCTAGTATCTCCTCTGAATTCAGTGATGTTATGCTTCCTATTTTTGCTAGCTAAATCTAAAACATATTTCTGTGGATTATGCTAAGTACTAACTCCATGCTTATTTCTAAAATTTGCATCTCCCTATAAAAATTAACCTAACTTTGTCTTTTTCAAATCTTTTTATTTTAAACAGTGGTAGTTATCATTCCTCTGTGACTTTAATTTTGGGGAAGAAAAGTATACATGAGATACATGAGCTCAGAAAAAGACCAGATTAAATATTTTAATGATCTTATTGTGATAAAGTGACACGGTTGGTGTGCCTGGCTAATATTGACCTAGAGGACCCATTTTCTTCTGAGCAAAAGAACCCTAGATGTTTTTCTTCAATCCTGGATCGTCAGACTTTGGAGTGCCTCCAGGATTATTACCCAATTCTGAGTTCAAACTGTTTTGACATACCAGTAGAATCTGGGAAATGCAATATACTGGCAAGAACACTCCTTTGGAAGAAAATATGTATTGTAATAGGAAAACCTGAAATGAAGTTTGAATCTTACTTAACTTTTTGTCTGCAAAAAGAATTATTAAAAAACACTCAGGAGCTAGCAGATAAAAAAGTTAGAAGCAGAATGATATTGTTTCATTAGCTATAAATCCCATAAAATATTGTCACAATGTAATATATGTTTACCTTACCTTAAATGCTTAATAAATTTTAGAATGTATATATTTTGAATATAATATGTCTCTGTTTTCTACTTAGATAACTATAGTTTGTCCCACTTTTACATTCTCAAAACTTTTACATTAAGTATTTAAAAAAAAAGTAGGATACAACTTATTCTCCATTCCATATCCATATGTTTTTCAAAGAATCAAATGCATAAAAAAGAACAAATTAATTTCCTTTCTGTCACTTGTGTTTTTTTTAAGGAATTCTACATAGAAAACTTTGAATTTGTAAATAAGTAAGTTAAAACAACCAAAATTATTTTCTAGTTATCTATCATATAAATAAATTTTTTGGATTGAAATAAAGCATAACAACAATTTCATAGCTGACATATGACTTATGCACTAGGTATATATAGCAATATGTCATATCTATCCACAGATTATTAATAAAAAATTTGTGGACAAGATGACTAAACAAATGTAAGAAGTCCCACATCTCTCTACAAATATGTATACAGAAATGCTAAATATAATCAATAAGTATATTTTGAAAGTTTTAATTCAATAAAATTTTCTGGATATCAAAAATTAATAGCTATACACCACAGAGTGATTATCAGTTGTCATGATTTATCTGATGGGGACAAAGATCAGATACACTCTTGGATGACTGTAGTGAAAACACCATCATGGAAACTGCAGTTTAGGTAACAGGACTGGAGCTGAGGTGAAATATTTGGGATGGACCAGAAGGCATCTATCACACCCAGGAAAGAAAACTTGAAAATATCTGCCTATTGTCTTAGCATCATTTCTGAGGTTAGTCTGTGTGTAGAAATGGAGTTACCTATGAGAAATTATAGCGCCAGCCTCAAAAAGTTGAGTTACAGGGGACAATGAATATAATCACAGAGATGTGAAAGTACAAAAAGAAAAAATGGACAATCAAGGAAAAAGATAATAGAGCAAAATAAAAGATATAAACAATGCTTATATTTAAAATATGACATCAGGATGAAAAAATAGATCACAAAATAAGAAAGTGAAAATACAGAAATGGTATTGATGAATATTAAATGATCAATATAGAATTGAAAAAATATTATTAAAATAAAAAATACGATATATTTTTAAAACTTTAAGATAGGTAGGTAATTCAGAGGGTAAAAAATTTTATAAACATTCAAATATTTAACTTTATTTAAAACATTAAATTTGTAGTCACTCATATATTCATCTATTTATTCATCATTCATTTATTCCTCCACATATACAATACAAACATTTACATAGTTATTAACAGTTTTGGCTAGCATTAACAAATTATACTTTTCTTCTGACAAATATAAAAACTTAAAAATATAAAAAGTAAGCTATGGTATTAAATGCAGTATATATTATACACATCTTTTAATATTTTTTCCAAAATCTATTTTTCCTTATAATGAAATATATTATTGATCTGAATAATGTATTTTTATATAATGTGAGGAAAAAGTCAAATTTTGTTTTAGTCCAGATGTATAGCTAATTATCACACCCACAATTTTTTTTAAAGAAACATAGTTTGCTCATTGAATTTAAAAAAAAAATTGTGTTACATATCAAACTCAGAAATATACTCAGGAACTTAGAATGGCGCTCTAAGAACAATAAAAAATTCGGAAGATAAAGTAAAATATAGACATATTTGAATTTATACATATTTTTAAACATTATGCAGAAATTCAAAAAATAAACAAATACAAATCAAAATGACTGGGAAGCTTTTTAAAACATGTATTAAAGATAAAGAATTCTTCTACAACGTATAGAAATTATTTCTACCAATTTTTAGGGAAAGATAATACGTAAAGAAAAGTGGACCAAGGAGAGTTGACTAGAAAACTCACAAACTAAGCATTGCAGCACACACATTTAAAGGTGCTTTCAAAATCTATACTTGTAAGGAAATTTCAATATAATTTAAAATTAAAAGTTCACATATACAAAAGCCAAGAAATTTTAGTTCTGGAGCTCTATATGAAAAAGTAAAATATACCACTACCATAATTCAAGGATGATATATACAAGATTTAGAAAAAGATCAGTTAAACCTATTGAAAATAATGAGACAAATCTTTGTCTAGTAAATGGTAAGAATTTTCATGTTACATTGTTTAGTGAGAAAAACTAAGCTCTGTATGGAATGATTCAACATTTGTAAAATAGAAAAGGGAACAATCTCTCATTTGTACGTGTGTGTGCACACGTGTGCATGTGTTTATGAGCTTGAGGGTATTGCTACTTTGAGGAGATAGATGGAGAAGAAGATTGGCAAAGGAGAAGAAGAAAGGTATCAGAATTGGAAAGGAAGAAGTAAAATTGTCTCTATTTACAGATGACATGATTTTATATAGAGAAGCTGGATTAATTTTTAACTGAAAACAATATCAAACTATTTTTTAAGTAATTCATACACATTGAATATGTGTATGGCAAGGATTACAAGTAGAGATAGATAAAAATGTTTGAGGTCTATACAAAGCTAGTTTCGGACTTTCATCACCTTATTATCGGGTCTACAATAAACTATTACTTTAAAAAAACTTATATTACTTTTTATCTTATGCATATTGCACATATTCAAACATCTTGTTAACTGAAGAGGTCCATTAAATAGAGCTATAAAAGTTATCTCACAGGGTTTATTAGCCTTTCAAGTGCAGCCTAATCCCAACTATTAGTCACTTTGGAAAAATAACTCCATTGTTTTCTCATACTAATAAAGATGTTCATTCAAATTGTCAGCTAGGATAGATATAAGAAATCAATTTTAGCTGTGAAATTACAGTTTCACCTGGCAGTGGTCTAGGAATATCACTTACTTCATTTCTCATTCTGAGATATCTACAAGATATAACTTGGCATTTGAAATGCTATAAAATATGTGTATCAAGGAAATACTGGAACTTAGATTTTATCAGAAAACCTAGATTTCAGATATGTTTCTGTTTCCTCAGTAACGTATAATTACTCATTTCAATTAACTGGTTTTGAACCCAATCACCACATCAACAAAATTCATTGATCACATTAAATTATTAAGTTAGCTCCCAGCTCTATAAAGATATAGTTTCTTTAACATTTATGCTTTTAATGAATTTCAATTTTCATTTATAAAATAACAGCCACTATTTTTAAAGTTTTTGTATAAATTTCACTGAGTGTGAGAAATGCATTGATATTGTATTTCTGGGGGCCATTTTTTCCCCATATATCTGAAAAGTCATTAATATATTCATGCCTTTTGATCTTGCTATTCTATTTCTAGAAAGTTATTCTAAGGAACTAATTAGAAACACATGGAAAGTTTTCTCAACAAGAATTTTCACCACATGTTTTTACTATAATATAAAAGAAGAAACCAATTATATGGCATTTAATTGATAGTGTATCATGCAGTTATTTTGCAGGATGTTCTAAAGTCTAGAAACAGAATAAACTTGTGTTTAAAAACAATTTTAGTTAAAACAAATAATATACTATTTTACTTTTTTTCAGGTGAAATGCCTTTAAATTCAGAGCACTGAATATAATGGTTAGCATAAAAGAAGTACAATAAATATACTAAGCATCCCAAAGTAAGAAAACATGGGAGAAATAGGGTAAACAATTAAATATACTATTTGGAAGCAATAATATTAAAACAGCTACCCTATAAAACATTTAGCAATTGTTTTAACAATTGATTTTTTAATAATAACTTCCCCACTACCCCTCTATTTATTTCCATTACCTAATTCTCAGATCACATACTGCATGTGTTTCTACCTGCCATCTACACTAATTTGGACTTTGCAGGGCCAACCTCTTAACCTAACAAGGTCCTTTAAATGCTTTTATGCTAGGAAATTCCATAACATGGCAAATTAGGCACACAGCTGTAAAGAGTGACTTTATCTCCAGATCCCAGACCCATTCTGTTCCACAAATGTTTATCATCATTACATTAGAGATATATAAGGGAAATATTGTCAGTAATCAACTTCTCCCCACTCCTAACTCAAACTATCTTCACCCAGTTACCAGTTGAAGCAATTGCTGAATGAAAATTGATGAAAGAGAGAAAATGAAAGAGAGGGAGAGAAAGAAAGACAAGGGAAATCAGAGAAGACATTATTAATCAAAAAAAGAAGTAAATTCCTGAGCCTGAATGTCATGCATCCGAATATCTGAATATTGTAAAAGATTTTCAAGTTCACAGCACACTAAGAAAGAAAAATTCCTATGAATCTTCAGAACACTAGAGATAGGCTTATAAGTGAAAAGAGAGGAAAAGAGAGAGAGAGAGAATATCTCCCAGTTCTAAGCTTATGGAAACCCCATAAATCCCATATAATCAAACATGATAATAAAAGTATACAATTTGATGTTACAAGTTTCCTCAGAAAAAAATTCAACTTTGATTGAATATGTGCAGATGTAGAGATAGAATTCTTCACATTTGATATAAACTGACCAGATAGAAGTCAGTCTTAAGCAAACTAGTATGGCATACAAAGCAGTGGATCAGCAAAACTTGTACCTATGAAGAAGAACTTGTAGACACAAATTACTAGAAAAATATTATTTTAAATGATTAATAGAAATACATGGCATGGTAACTGAGCTTTGGGGGTATATGTGTGAGTGTACTTGTGCATCCATATATTTGCTTAACTGTTTTGAAACCAGTATCATTATTATTAGATAATTTGATTTCATTAATTCTTGTAAATCATTTGGTGATCTTTACAAAGTCCTATGTTGTACAACTCTTTCACATATCATCACATGTAAAGTAAAACCTGAGAATATTTAACACTTGGCATTGAGATAAATTGTAAAAATATTTGTTCTGCAATAATTTATTGGTGGTGTTGGCCACCCAAGCCAGGGGCATTTCTGGTTTGTTTACATAATTAATTTAAAATCCTTGTTTAATTCTTTGTCTATGTGTGAAAGTATAAGACTAAATTGTGTTATTCTGGCTATGTGGGAAACACTATGTGGAGTTCTTGGTTATTCTCTATTATATTTTATATTTATTCCACTTATTTGTCTGTGCCATAAACAGTTTGTTATCCTAGGGACTATAGATTATCTTCACTGGGCTTTGTGTGTTGAATGGTATAACTGGTGGCCTGTTCTATTGGAATAAGAAATTCATGGTGATCCCTTAACCATCTTGCCTTGCTGGTGTTCTTCCCATCTCCTTTCTAGCTGATGCTGCTGAACTTCAAAGAACCATTTGCCTTCTCCATATGCACAGTCACCTCATCTCATGCCTCAGAGAAACTTGAAGGCACATAAAATTTATTCCTCAGCTGTCACTCAAAGGGTTATTTGAGAGTTAATGTATTTTCAAACTGATACATACCATGGGGAACAAGAAGGGTGCTGGATTAAGTATGGTCTCTGCCTCACACATTACATAGTTATTTCTAACTTATCTGGCTAGGACCATATTGACTTGGGGCCTCTCTGAGAAACATGTAACTTCCAAAGTCTATGTCAAGGTATGACTCAAGATAAGTCCTGTATTAGTTTGCTTGGGCTGCCATAAAAAGATACTACAGACTAGTTGGATTAAAAAATAGGAATTTAACTTTTCATAGTTCTTGGGGTTGGAAGTCCAAGATCGAGGTGTCAGCACATATGGTTTCTCCTGAGGCCTGTGTCCTCAGTTTGCAAATGGCTACCTTCTCACTGTGTCCTCACATGGTCTTTTCTCTGTGAGCATATATTACTGGTGCCTCTTCCTCTTCTTGTAAGACACTGTCATGTTGAATTTCTGCCATATCCTTATGATCTTATTTAACCTTATTCACCTCTTTAAAGACCTTATCTTTGAATATAGTCATATCAGAGGTTAAGGTTTAAATATATGAATTGGCGGGGGGCGGGGGGGGAGCAAATTCAGCCTCTAAGTCCCAATGTTCTCAATTAGTCAAACCTATTCAGATATTTTGAAATCTCCAGTGGGTGCAGCCAGTGACCACTCTCACACTTTCCTCAATGAATAGCCATTTCTGTAAGTCCTGCGAAAATTCCAAATGCTCCAGCTGCCCAGTGCTTTCTCCAGAATAACCTGGGCACTCCATGCTTCAGTAAATAAAACTTCAGTTCTGACTGCTGGGGACCTCCTTGACCCTGTTCCAGTTCTATGGCAAGCATTAGGCCTGGTTGGTTAGGATTAATCATATTGTCCCTCCTTCCTGTAACAAGGATTTTAACAAGAGTTTTAGATGATTCATACTGCCTGAGATGACAAATATTTAAAGGCATTAAAATATCAGAAGAATTAGTATAAAATGTGATTATAACCAACGATTATTTGTGTTCCTATTGCTTATTTATAGACAAAGACTGAAATTAGAATTCAAAATTAAGTAATTAATTAACATGCCAGATATACAGACAGAGGCTAAAAGAATTAAAACAATATCTAAAATATGCTGCTTACAAGAGACTCACTTTAGCTTAAGAAACCATGAGGCTGAAAGTATAGTAATCAAAAAAGATATTCCAAACAAATAGTAACCAAAAGAAAGCATGAGTGGCTATATATATGTCAGACAAAATAGATGACTTTAAGTGCAAAACCATCACAAGGGACAAGAGAAGGTCATTAGATAATGAGAAAAGGGTCAATTCATCAAGAAGATACCATGGTTGTAAAAATATATGCACCCAACATGGAAGCACATAAATATATAAAGCAAATATTAACAGAACTGAAGGAAAAAATAGATAACAGTACAATAATGATGGAAACTTCAGTATCCCAGTACAATAATGATGGAAACTTCAGTATCCCACTCTCAACATTGAATCATCCCAACAGAAAATCAATAAGGAAACAGCAGACTTTAATAACCCTTTGATCAAGTGGAACTAAGAGGCATACATATAAGATTCCATCCAACAGCAACAGAATATACATTCTTCTCAAGTGCACACAGAACATTCTCAGGATAGATTGGACATTAGGTCACAAAACAAGTTGTAACAAATTTAAGAAGACTGAAATCATATCAGGTATCTCTTCTAACCACAATGGTAAAGAACTAGAAATCAATAATAGAAGGAAAATTCACAAATATGTAGAAATTAAACAAGACAATGCTGAACAACCAAAGAGGCAAAGAAGAAATCAAAAGGAAAACCAAAAAATACCTTGAGACAAATGAAAATGGAAACACACCATACCAAAACTTATGCAAAACTCATGCAGCAAAAGAAATTCTAACAGGAAGTTTATAATGACAAAAACTTACATTAAGAAAAAAAGAAATATCTCAAGTAAACAACCCAAATCAACTCAAAATGGATGAAAGATTTAAATATCAGACTTCCAACTGTAAACCTACTAGAAAGAGAAAAAAGGGAGAAAGCTCCTTGATATTGGTCTCAGCAAGGATTTTTTTTTTTAATCTGATACAATATCACTTCACAACTGTTGAAATGGTTAATATCAAAAAGACAAAAGTTAACCAGTGTTGGCAAAAAAGAAGCCCTGGTATACTCTAGGTGAGAATATAAATTGGTATAGTCACTATGAAAAATGCTATGGAGGTTCCTCAAAATATTAAAAATAGAACTATCATATCATCCAACAATCCTACTTCTGGTTACATATATGAAAGAAATGAAATCAGTATCTTTAGGAGATATGTGAACTCCCATGTTCATTGCAGCATTATTCACAATATCCAAAGTCTGAAAACAACCTAAATGTCCATTGATTGACAAAGAAAATGTGGTGTACATATCCAGTGGAATATCATTCAGCCTTAATTAAAAAAAATGGTGATCCTGTCATTTGTGACAACATGGATGAATCTGGAAGACTTTATACTAAGTAAAATAAGTCTGAAACAGAAAGGCAAATACTGCATGATCTCACTTATAGGTGGAATCTATAAAACACAAACTCATAAAAGAAGAATAGAGGGGTGGTTGCTGGAGGCTGAGAGGTAGGGTAAAATGAGAGATGTTGGTCAATTGGTAAAAAGTTTCAGTTATGCAGAATGAATAAATTCTGGAGAAAAATGTACTGCATGGTGATTATTGTTAAAAATATCGTATTGTGTACTTGAAATTTGCTAAGAAGGTAGATCTTAAGTGTTCTCACCACACACAAAAAAAGCTGCTATGTGAGGTGATGGATATGTTAATTAGCTTGATTGTGGTAATCATTTCACAATGAATGTGTATATCAAACTACATTTTATACACCTTAAATATATACAATTTCTATTTATCAATTATACCTCAACAAATATGGGGGGAAAAAAAGGCAGCCCTTAAGTCCACAATAGCACTCTAATTTCTAAGTGAGCCAGAATATTGATTTACTATTTAAAACAGTTCATGTTTATTTTTCTGTTACTTATACCTAAAATGATACTAACAGATGCAGCAGGGCAATATGATATCCAGGAATTTAAAATGGCTTTATTATTTCAAAGATATTATTCCTTCTAGTTTTATTAAGTTGTATATAAGGGTGAACAAAAAATAAACCTGGGAAATAAATAATCTTTCAGGCCTTTATGAAAACATAATCTTTCAGACCAAAATGTGTTATGTTTAACAGCTTGAACTTATGGAACAAGAGACTGGGTTACAATCCAGATTCACTTTTTTGCTGTTGATTATGTTCTTTTACAGGTATTCTGAGGATTAAATGAAATATTTGTAAAATGTTTATTAGAACATTGCTTGCCACGTAGTATGGACTCAATAAACATTGCCTATTTCTGTCTTTAGGATTGAGAGTATGCTCATTTTTTTTGTGTGTGTGTGTAGTATAGAGTTTATTATTTTTAACATCTTTATTGGAGTGTAACTGCTTTACTGTGTTGTGTTAATTTCTGCTGTATAACAAAGTCAATCAGGAGGGCAGACAGCAGAAGCAAGAAGAACTACAATACAGCAGCCTGTGGAACAAAAAACCACACTCACAGAAAGATAGACAAGAAGAAAAGGCAGAGCGCTATGTACCAGATGAAGGAACAAGAAAAAACCCCATAAAAACAACTAAATGAAGTTGAGATAGGCAACCTTCCAGAAAAAGAATTCAGAATAATGATAGTGAAGATGATACAGGACCTCGGAAAAAGAATGGAGGCAAAGATTGAGAAGATGCAAAAAATGTTTTAACGAAGACCTAGAAGAATTAAAGAACAAACAAGCAGAGATGAACAATACAGTAACTAAAATGAAAAATACACTAGAAGGAATAAATAGCAGAATAACTGAGGCAGAAAAACGGATAAGTGACCTGGAAGACAGAATGGTGGAATTCACTGCCATGGAACAGAATAAAGAAAAAAGGATGAAAAGAAATGAAGACAGCCTAAGAAATCTCTGGGACAACATTAAACACAACAACATTCACCTTATAGGGGTACCAGAAGTAGAAGAGAGAGAGAAAGAACCCAAGAAAATATTTGAAGAGATTATAGTCTAAAACTTCCCTAACATGGGAAAGGAACTAGCCAACCAAGTCCAGGAAGCACAGAAAATCCCAGGCAGGATAAACCCAAGAAGAAACACATCGAGACACATAGTAATCAAATTGACAAAACTTAAAGGCAAAGAAAAATTATTGAAAGCACCAAGGGAAAAATGACAAATAATATTCAAGGGAACTCCCATAAGGTTAACAGCTGATTACTCAGCAGAAACTCTACAAGCCAGAAGGGAGTGGCATAACATATGTAAAGTGATGAAAGGGAAGAACCTACAACCAAGGTTACTCTACCAGTCAAGGATCTCATTCAGATTCCATGGAGAAATCAAAACCTTTACAGACAAGCAAAAGCTAAGAGAATTCAGCACCACTAAACCAGCTCTACAACAAATGGTAAAGGAACTTCTCTAAGTGGGAAACACAAGGGAAGAAAAGGACCGGCAAAACAAGCCCAAAACAATTAAGAATATGGCCATAGGAACATGAATATTGATAATTACCTTAAACGTAAATGGATTAAATGCTCCAACCAACTCTCTGAACGGATACAAAAACAAGATGTGCTGTCTACAAGAGACCCACTTCAGACCTAGGGACACATACAGACTGAAAGTGCGGGGATGGAAAAAGATATTCTATGCAAAAGGAAATCAAAAGAAAGCTGGAGTAGCAATACTCATATCAGATAAAATAGACTTTAAAATAAAGAATGTTACAAGAGACAAGGAAGGACACTACATAATGATCAAGGAATCAATCCAAGGAGAAGATATAACAATTATAAATATATATGCACCCAATATAGGAGCACCTCAATACATAAGGCAACTGTTACCAGATATAAAAGAGGAAATCGACAGTAACACAAAAATAGTAGGGGACTTTAACACCACACTTACACCAATGGACAGATCATCCAGACAGAAAATTAATAAGGAAACAGAAGCTTTAAATGACACAATAGACCGGATAGATTTAATTGATATTTATAGGACATTCCATCCAAAAACAGCAGATTATACTTTCTTCTACAGTGCACATGGAATATTCTCCAGGATAGATAACAACTGGGGTACAAATCAAACCTCAGTAAGGTCTTTTGTCTCTTTAGGTAGGTTTATTCCTAGGTATTTTATTCTTTTTGTTGCAATGGTAAATGGGAGTGTTTCCTTAATTTCTCGTTCAGATTTTTCATCATTAGTGTATAGGAATGCAAGAGATTTCTGTGCATTCATTTTGTATCCTACTACTTTACCGAATTCTTTAATTAGCTCTAGTAGTTTTCTGGTAGTATCCTTAGGATTCTCTATGTATATTACCATGTCAAACAGTGACAGCTTTACTTCTTCTTTTCTGATTTGGATTCCTTTTATTTCTTTTTCTTCTCAGATTGCCGAGGCTAACACTTCCAAAACTATGTTGAATAAAGATGGTGAGAGTGGGCAACCTTGTCTTGTTCCTGATTTTAGAGGAAATGATTTCTGTTTTTCACCATTGAGAATGATGTGAGCTGTGGCTTTGTCATATATGGCCTTTATGATGTTGAGGTAGGTTCCCTTTATGCCCACTTTCTGGAGACATTTTATCATAAATGGGTGTTGAATTTTGTCGAAAGCTTATTATGCTTTTATTGAAATTATCATATGGTTTTTCTCCTTCAATTGGTTAATATGGTGTATCACATTGATTGATTTGCATATATTGAAGAAGCCTTGCTTTCTTGATATAAACCCCACTTGATCATGAAGTAAGGTCCTTTTAATGTGTTGTTGGATTCTGTTTGCTAGTACTTTGTTGAGGAACTTTGCTTCTCTGTTCTTCAGTGATATTGACCTGTAATTATATTTTTTGTGACATCTTTGCCTGGTTTTGGTATCAGGATGATGGTGGCCTCACAGAATGAGTTTGGGAGTGTTCCTCCCTCTGCTATATTTTGGAAGAGTTTAAGGAGGATAGGTGTTAACTCTTCTCTAAACCTTTGATAGAATTCACCTGTGAAGCCTTCTGGTCCCGGGATTTTGTTTGTTGGAAGATTTTTAATCACACTTTCAATTTCAGTGCTTGTGATTGGTCTGTTCATATTTTCTATTTCTTCCTGGTTCAGTCTTGGACGGTTGTACTTTTCTAAGAGTTTGTCTATTTCTTCCAGGTTGTCCATTTTATTGGCATAGAGTTCCTTTTAGTAGTCTCCTGTGATCATTTGTATTTCTGCAGTGTCAGTTGCAGTTACTTCTCCTTTTTCATTTCTAATTCTATTGATTTGAGTCTTGATGAGTCTGGCTAAGAGTTTATCAATTTTGTTTATCTTCTCAAAGAACCAGCTTTTAGTTTTATTGATTTTTGCTATTGTTTTCTTCATTTCTTCTTCATATATTTCCAATCTGATATTTATGGTTTCTTTCCTTGTGCTAACTTTGGGGTTTTTTTGTTGTTGTTGTTCTTCTCTCTCTAATTGCCTTAGCTGTAAGTTTAGTTTGTTTATTTGAGATTTTCCTTGTTTCCTGAGGTAGGATTTTATTGCTGTAAACTTCCCTTTTAGAACTACTTTTACTGCATCCCATAGGTTTTGGGTCATCGTGGTTTCATTGTCATTTGATTCTAGGTATTTTTTTAAAATCTCCTCTTTGATTTCTTCAGTGATCTCTTGGTTATTAAGTAGCATATTGTTTAGCCTTTATGTGTTTGTATTTTTTACATATTTTCTCCTGTAATTGCTATCTATTCTCATAGTGTTGTGGTTGGAAAAGATACTTCATACAATTTCAATTTTCTTAAATTTACTGAAGCTTGATTTGTGACCCAAGATATGATCCATCCTGGAGAATGTTCCATGAGCACTTGAGAAGAAAGTGTATTCTGTTGTTTGTAGATGGAATGTCCTATAAATATTAATTAAGTCCTTCTGATCTAATTTGTCATTTAAAGCTTGTGTTTCCTTATTTATTTTCATTTTGGATAATCTGTCCATTGGTGTGAGGTATTAAAGTCCCCCATTATTATTTTGTTACTGTCAATTTCCTCTTTCATAGCTGTTAGCATTTGCCTTATGTATTGAGGTGCTCCTATGTTGGGTGCATAAATATTTACAATTGTTATATCTTCTTCTTAGATTGATCCTTTGATCATTATGTTTTGTCCTTTTTTTGTCTCTTGTAATAGTCTTTATTTTAAAGTCCATTTTGTCTGATATGAGTATTGCTACTCCAGCTTTATTTTGATTTCCACTTGCATGAAATATATTTTTCCATCTCCTCACTTTCAGTCTGTATGTGTCCCTAGGTCTGACGTGGGTTTCCTGTAGACAGCATATATACAGGTCTTGTTTTTGTATCCATTAAGCCAGTCTGTGTCTTTTGGTTGGAGCATTCAATCCATTTACATTTAAGGTAATTATTGATATGTTTGTTCCTATTACCATTTTCTTAATTGTTTTGGGTTTGTTTTTGTAGGTCTTTTCCTCTCTTGTGTTTTCTGCCTAGAGAATTTCCTTTAGCATTTGTTGTAAAGCTGGTTTGGTGGTGCTGAATTCTCTTAACTTTTGCTTCTCTGTAAAGGTCTTAATTTCTTCATTGAATCTGTATGAGATCCTTGCTGTGTAGAGTAATCCAGGTTGTAGGTTGTTCCCTTTCATCACTTTAAATATGTCCTGCCACTCCCTTCTGGCTTGCAGAGTTTCTGCTGAAAGATCATCTGTTAACCTTATGGGGATTCCCTTGTATGTTATTTGTTGCCTTTCCCTTGTTGCTTCTAATATTTTTTCTTTGTATTTAATTTTTGATAATTTGATTAATATGTGTCTTGGCATGTTTCTCCCTGGATTTATCCTATGGGACTCTCTGCACTTCTGGGACTTGATTGACTATTTCCTTTCCCAAGTTAGGGAAGTTTTCAACTATAATCTCTTCATATATTTTCTCAGACCCTTTATTTTTCTCTTCCTCTGGGACCCCTATAATTCTAATGTTGGTGCTTTTAATGTTGTCCCAGAGGTCTCTGAGACTGTCCTCAATTCTTTTCATTCTTTTTTCTTTATTCTGTTCTGTGGCAGTTATTTCCACTATTTTATCTTCCAGGTCACTTAGCCATTCTTCTGCCTCAGTTATTCTGGTATTGATTCCTTCTAGAGTATTTTTCATTTCATTTATTGTGTTGTTCATCAGTGTTTGTTTTCTCTTCAGTTCTTCTAGGTCCTTGTTAAACGTTTCTTATATTTTCTCCATTCTATTTCGATATTTTGGATCATCTTTACTGTCATTACTCTGAATTCTTTTTCAGATGGACTGCCTATTTCCTCTTCATTTCTTTGAACTGGTTGGTTTTTACTTTGCTCCTTCATCTGCTACATATTTCTCTGTCTTCTCATTTTGTTTAACTTTCTCTGTTTGGAATCTCCTTTTTGCAGGCTGCAGGGTCGTAGTTCCCATTTTTTTGGTGTCTTCCCCCAGTGGGTGAAGTTGGTTCAGTGGCTTGTGTAGGCTTCCTGATAGAGGGGACTGGTGCCTGTGTTCTGGTGGGTCGGGCTGGATCTTGTCTTTCTGGTGGGCACGGCTGCATCCAATGGTGTGTTTTGTGGTGTCTCTGAACTTAGTATGACTTTAGGCAGCCTCTCTGCTAATGGGTGGGGTAATGGGTGGGGTTGTGTTCCTGTCTTGCTAGTTGTTTTGCATGGAGCCTCCAGCACTGGAGCTTGCTGGCCATTGGATGCACCTGGGCTTAGTGCTGAAACAGAGATCTCTGGGAGACCTCTTGTTGATTGATATTACATGGGGCCAGGAGGTCTCTTGTGGTCCAATGTCCTGGACTCTGCTCTCCAACCTTGGAGGCTCAGGCCTGACACCCAGTTGGGCACCAAGATGCTGCCAGCCACACAGCTTAGAAGAAAAGGGAGAAAAGGAAGAAAATAGATAACAAAAAAAGAAAACAGATAGAACCCCAAACCCAACGGTAAAAGCAAAACTAAACAGACAAAATCACATGAAGAAACATACACAAACACACTCACAAGAAGAGAAAAAAGGGGAAAAAGTAAGATAAAATAAAAAAATAATTAAAATTAAAAAAAAGTAAGAGAGCAACCAAACCAATAAACAAATCCGCCAATGATAACAAACACTAAAAACAAAACTAAGATAAACATAAAATGAAATCAGACACAGAAAGCAAACCCCAAGTCTACCATTGCTCCCCAAATCCACTGCCTCAGTTTTGGGAACATTCATTGGCTATTCAAGTGTTCCACAGATTCAGGGTTTATCTAGTTGATTGTGGGGATTTAATCTGCTTCTCTTGAGGCTGGATGGAGAAATTTCCCTTTCTCTTCTTTGTTCGCACATCTCCTGGGGCTCAGCTTTGGTTTTGGCCCCGCCTCTGCATGTAGCTCACCCTCAGGCATCTGTTCCCCATTCAGACAGGAGGGGGTTAAAGCAGCAGCTGATTAGGGTTCTCTTGCTCACTCAGGCCAGGGAGAGGGAGAGGTATGGTGTCATAACTGGAATGCAGGGTGAGCCTGCTTCTGCAGAGGAGTGACGTTGCAACAGCCTGAGGCATGCCCTGTGTTCTCCTGGAGAAGTTGTCCCTGGTTCACAGGACCCTGGCTGTGGTGTGCTGCACAGGCTCCCAGGGGGTTGTGGGTAGTTACCTACGCTTGCACACAGGATTCTCAGTAGCTGCAACAGCAGCGTTAGTGGTTCATGCCCATCTCTGGGGTCTGAGCTGACAGCTGCGGCTCATGCCCATCTCTGGAGGTTGCTTAGGCAGTGCTCTGCCGTCTCTGGGCACATGAAGCAGGTAACCCATCTTCTCGTGCAGCCTGAAACAATGGTCTCTTGTTTCTCTGGCAGGTTCAGATTTTTTCCCGGACTCCCTCCTGGCTAGCTGTTGTGCACTAGCCCCCCCTCAGGCTGTGGTCACGCAGCCAACCCCAGTCCTCTCCCTGGGATCTGACCAAAGCCCAAGCCTCAGCTCTCAGCCCTCACCCATCCCAGCAAGTGAGCAGACAGGCTTCTCAGGCTGGTGAGTGCTGGTCAGCACTGATCCTCTGTGCGTGAATCTCTCCACATTGCCCTCTGCACCCCTGTTGCTGCGCTCTCCTCCGTGGCTCCGAAGCTCCCCCCCTCCCCAATCCCCGTTCCCACCAGTGAAGGGGCTTCCTAGTGTGTGGAAACATTTCCTCCTTCACAGCTCCCTTCCAGAGGTGCAAGTCCTGTCCCTATTCTTTTGTCTCTGTTTTTTCTTTTTCCTTTTGCCCTACCCATATGCGTGGGGAGTTTCTTGCCTTTTGGAAAGTCTGAGGTTTTCTGCCAGCGTTCAGTAGGTGTCCTGTAGGAGTTGTTCCACGTGTAGATGTATTTTTGAGGTATTTGTGGGGAGGAAGGTGTTCTCCACGTCTCACTCTTCTGCCATCTTGAAGGTCTCCTCGAGATTATGCTCATTTTTAAGATTATCATTAAAAAGAAATAATTATTAAAACCTATTTTTAGACAGAAATTATCTTCAAGTATATTTGCATGAACTCACCACAGATTTGTACAAATTTTCATTTGAGAAACACTGATGTATAGAAAATTACATTGTTCAAGAAATAGCTGTCCAGATAGATTTGTGTTTCCTTTTCCATTGTGTACAGTTATTGCTAGGAATAGGCCATTCAGCCAAGGACTCTGTATTCCAAGTGCCCTTGTGATTAGATGCTATTATGTTTCTCACCAAAGAAATATTAGTAGAAATGATGTTACTGTGTAGCAGAGAATTTAACTTTGCTCAAAGAAAGGTCTAGTCTTTGGCCTTGGCTCCTAAGAGATAATTGCTGAACCCTTGGGATGCCCTACCTTATAAATGTTCCTCTGTTTACCTGAGGGCTTTGGGCCATGCCAAATAGTCTAACTATGTGATTTAGCATGAAGTTTTTAGTTCACATTACATGAGCTTGACCACTGGAGGAGGAAAGGTGGTTGGAACTGAGGTCAACCATGTAGGCAGTCAACCAGGTCTTGTGATATGCTCCAATAAAAACTCTAGAGACTAAGGCTTGGGTGAGCTAACATGGTGGCATATTGTCACACATCCTTGCTGGGAAGTTAGCATTGTCCATGACTCCACTGGAAGAGGACAAACAGAAGCTCCACACATGGAACTTTCCTAGACTCTGCCTGGTAGTGTCTTCCCTTGACTATATTTAATCTCTATCCTTTCCCTGTAATAAACCATAACTGTGAATGTAAAAGCTTTCAATGAGTTCTATGAATCCTTCTAGCAAATTATTGACTCTGAGGATAATCTGAGGGCTGCAAAACTCTTCAGGTGTTGTCAGAAGTGAGAATGTTTTAGTGGATTATTCCCTAACCTCACTGTCAATTTCTGGCTAAGGAGTGTAAGAAATGTGTGTACCTTCTCTTAGCTTAGAGCCTGTTCACAAACTTGATCCAAAGTATTTTTGACCCTAAGGGCAGATAGATCTTTAAGATGAAAGGAGTCTTGTCCATGAACCAGGCTTGTGGACAATTAGTGGGAATGCTGCCCACTGACCAGGAACATTCCAAATGACATTATTTTATGAGCAAAAATTGAACTTCTATTTATTTAATTGAAATTATTGCCAATATTATAACAGTATTGGCATAATTAATATACTCCTTATCAAGGTTTTAATATTTCTTTGATTGAGACAAATTCTTTGAAAAAATGACATAAATTTAAACAAAAAATAAACAAACTTGTTGCAGACATATCAAATAGTGTCTGTTACTATAATATGTTGACTTTGGAATCCATATTTTCTTGACTCTTTATGTCTCGAGTTCTGTTAGATGCATTTAGGGGTATTTTGGGTAGCAAAACTATTTTACTAGTAGTGACTATTCTACTCAAGTGAAAACTATAACTTTCTTATCACTTATTTCTTTCAATTATAAATATACCTCCACATTAAATTATAATATGAATGAGCAAAAATTACTATCTCTACATCCTCTATAAATTATTTTAAAGAACATAATATTTTGAAATTTATTTTAAGACACCAAACCAAAAAAAAAAAAATTAAAGACATTAAAATTGTCTGTCCACAACTTGGAATTTAATTCTACTTCATTGTTTCATTATTTCAACCAGTATCAATTGCCACTTAATTTACCCTAACTCTGTTTTCCTCTTATTCCTATTAGAATTTCCTTTGAAGCATCCTGGCCATTGAAATGCAGCCCCAGGTTTTGGCCTCTATGTAGCCAGTAGTGTTTCAGATGTCAATACAACAGGCTGTGAAACAGAGTTTCATTAGCCTGAAAAAGGTGATTTATTAGCTTGCCTTCTAGCAAGTTTGAACATTCAATAGCTGCTAAAAATCTGCAAATAAAATAATACCGCTCTCTACACTGAATCTTTAAATATTTTTGTAACTCAATATGTTCAAAAAGTAGCTTCCTCATACAATGTTTCAAGCTTTTATATTAATTATTGACTATTAGAAGATGATAAATAGACAACAAGAGGAATTCTTTTATATTTGTAGTTAGAATTATGAATACATTTTGGTCTTATTGGTTTATTTAAAAATCAATTCAAAATTGTCAATAGATGTCCATTCACTTGATGGTATAACATTTTGCTAGGCTTAAGAAATAATAAGCAATATATATCAAATGAAAATGGGCAATCTACTTTCCGTGGTTCCCTTTTACAGTCGAGTTATTTAATAGGAATTTAGAAGAGTGAACTTAGGAAACACAGAAAATTCCTAAGCAAGTAACATAAAATGTTTTTCATTTCCACATCTAATTTAAATATGACATACAATCCTAGTTGAGAATTTCAGGTTTTCACTAGATTTTGTGAAGACAGAGGCACTATATCTATCTATCTATCTATATGATCTGAAAACAAATTCAAGCTTTTTGGATCAATTCTTTTGAAAATATCCTGTCATGAAAGTTTTATTCATTTAGAAATTCTTGCCCATACTGATATTGCACCAAATTATTGATGTGTACTCTATAAAATTTCGCCTAGGGAGAAATATGATTCAAACCCTTTTAAAATTCTTTTTGTTTCCTTGTAACTTTTCTCTCTTACAATGTTTGTTCATGTCAATGAGAAAGAATGGCCTGAAGCTTTTTACATTCATAGCTAAGTCAAGAATCACCTAAAATACACTTTAATAATAATATGATTCTCCCAAATCCAACCTGCCTTTTTAAAAATTAATTTTTATAGGAGTATAGTTGATTTACAATGTTGTGTTAGTTTCTGCTGTACAGCAAAGTGAATCAGTTATACATATACATATACTCACTTTTTTTAGATTCTACGCCCTATAGGTCATTACAGAGTACTGAGTAGAGCTCTCTGTGCTATACAGTAGGTTTTTATTAGTTATCTATTTTATATATAGTAGTCGATATATGTCAATCCCAATCTCCCAATGCATTGGGGCCAACCCTGCCTTTTAATAACATTGATTCTGGATCAACACTTCCATCCTCCTCAGGATCACTCATGTACCCATATGTGCCCACTTATATTGTAGTGATTCCCTTGAGACTCCTATTTTTACTATTTTTCATTTCAAAAGCTTGTTACTGTATGTAGTTAAACCAACAATGTTTGTGTTTACCGTCTCATCACCACAATTCTCTTGATTTCCTTTCCTTCATGTACCTTCATTCTTTCAACTAGTTCCTTATCTTGGTATATGCATGTGACTGTGTGCTTTCCAGTCTAAAGTACAACTTTACAATAGCAATTTTACCATGAATCCTCTTCTACATATGGGATCCATTCCACTGCTTCCTAAGGAGCTCTTAGGAGCTAAACTTTCCTCTTTGTACTCTACTCTCAGTGTTTTCCCAAAAGGCTGAGAGGCGGGGGGATGTACCAAGGAAGCCAAAAACCAGGAAAGGCATTATAACATTGGTACAAAGTGGAGGTAGCAGTAATAGGAGTTGACTTATGTTGGAAGGTGTGCAGATACTCATATATGTTTTATTCCATGTCTTGCTCCAGTTCTGCATTTCTCAGGAATGTATTTCAAAATATCTGCAGATGTTATTGAATACCTCTGACAAAATATGTAAAGATATTAGAAGGCCAATATAGACTGACCCTTAGCCCAGATAACATAACCAAACTTTTAAAAAAGATATTATGCTTTCTGACCTTTACTTT
Organism: Tursiops truncatus; assembly: GCF_011762595.2. Classification (NCBI taxonomy): domain Eukaryota; kingdom Metazoa; phylum Chordata; class Mammalia; order Artiodactyla; family Delphinidae; genus Tursiops; species Tursiops truncatus. Next base: position 11,465,688 of record NC_047034.1, on the reverse strand, counting down.
CTCATCATCCATCCTCTCCTTCAATAATGAAGAGTTTCATCAAATGATTTCGTTGACTTTCTATAGCTAAGATGATTAAGAATGACAATCTTTGTCCTAGCTGCTACCCACAGTCTGTGACTCTACTGAGCGTCCTCTCCTTTTACCTATTGGCTTGTAGGAAGAAACCAGGTTTTTCTATTTTTTTAAATTATTTGTTACCACTTCTTTGTTTCCTCTGTCGACTTATCTTCTTATATTTATTTGTTCAGAGTTCCATCTGTGATACATTTCTGATGATTCATACTTGTTCTATAATATTTTGTCCATGCCTCTGGCTCTATACTACTGATATATGTGTGACATCTAATATATATTTCCAACTCAGGTTGAGCTAAAAATGTATACATCAAGATACCCCTTAGATAATTTCACCTGAAAGTTTCCTCAAAGTTTAACTTCAATATGCCTAAAATTAAACTCCTTATCCTTTTTGCCAAATTTGCTTTTACTGCCATATTGCCCATCCTGTTGATGATGTCCACAAAGTGGATGATATCCACTTTGACCAGATATCCATGGGCATTATGCTAAGTGAGATAAGCCAGTTACAAAAGGACAAATACAGTATAATTCCACTCATATGAAGAAGGTAATGTAGTCAAATCATAGAAACAGAAAGGGCTGGTGTTAGGGGGAGGGGGGAATTAATGTTTAATTAGTATAGTTTTAGTTTTGCAAGGTGAAAAACTTCCAGAGATGTGTTGCATAACAATGTGGATATACTTAACAATATTGAACTATACACTTGAAAATAGTTGAGTGTAAATTTAATGTTATATGTATTTTACCACAATAAAAAATTAATAAATGAATAACTGGATAATTTAGAACTAAATGCTTAAAAATAGAAGACACTCATATTTACACATATATTTTATCTGTCTAGACATATAGAAGTCAGCCTAGAAGCCATAATCCTGACCTTATTTGAACACTTTAATTTGGAATAAGTGTAAGAGATGCTTAGGCACCAGGCCTATGTTCATAAATCCCCTTTTCACTTTATAAGAAAACCATGGATTAATTTTCTAACAACTTTCCCTTCGTTATTATAGTAAGCTAAGTAATAGCTTACAAAAATGTCAAGTCCTAATTCCTTTAAATGTTACCCTACTTTGAAAATGGGATTTCGAAGATGTGATTACATTAAGAATTTTGAGATGATGAGATTATCCTAGTTTAGCCTGGTGAACCTTAAATGGAATCATGAGTGTCCGTCTCAGAAAAGGTTCAGAAGGAGATCTGACAGCACGCACAGAGAAGACAATATGAAGTCAGAAAAGAGTGATGTCCCCAGGAGCTAAAAATGCCGGCAGCAACCAAAAGCTCAAAGAGACAAGGAATGGATCCTCCCCACGAGCTTCTGTAGGGAGTGTGGCCCTACTGGCATTTTGATTTTAGCCCAGTAACACTGATTTCTTACTTCTGGCCTCCAGAAATGTGAGAAAATAAATTTTAAATGTTTTAAGCTTACCCAGTCTGTGGTAATTTGTTTCAGAAGCTACAGGAAAATAATACAGCTGCTAACTTCATAGGTATATGAGTCGTGCTTTGAATGCAAACAAACAAGTAAAACCCATAAAATAAATGATACAGACTGAGTCAAAAAGAGCTAAGAAAGAAAGAAATTAAGAACTAAGAACCCAAGGGATATGGTTAGTATCTGAGAAAGTAATTTGGTTATAGTATTAAGTATGCAGTAATTTGCATTTGGCTAAAGGAAAATTAATTTCCAGGGTTTTCATATTATCATGCGTAAATGCTCAATTATCATTTTAAAAAACATAAGAGCAACAAGTGAAGTAATTGAAGTGAATGGATAATTATTAATACAGTTTAAAAAGTTGCTAAAATTATTTCTATGAATCTAACAGCATGAGTCACTTACAGTCTCCAAGGTTTTCTTAAAATAGAAACCATGAATGAAGTTGCTAAAAAGGATATACATATAAGCACATACCATATATCATATTGTAATTTTTAAAAGAGATAAAAAGTATAGTCCTTAAGAGCAGAGAGTCTGGTACTAAAATTCCTCTGTCTAAATCCCAGTTCTATTATTTACCAGCTGTGTGAACTTGGGTAAATTACTTCACCTTTCTGTGCCTTGGTTTATTCAATCTGTAAACTAGTGATAAAAATAGACTTCACTGGGTTCTCTGTGAATTAAGTAGGTTGATATTTGTATAATACTTAGAACTATGCCAGGCATTTAGTTCTGTAAAAATGCCTGTTAATAAATAAACAAGAGAGACTAAAGTACTCCATTACCACTCAGGGCACAACCTAAATTTATGATTTTTAGGACACACTGGTGATTTTAAGAAGTTTTACCAATTTTATAAAAGTCTTAGTCTGTTCTCTTATAACAAAAATATCACAGACTGCATGGCTTAAATAACAAACATTTATTTCTCACAGATCTGGAGGCTGGGAAGTCCAAGATCAAAGCACAGGCAATTTCAGTCTGATGAGAGTCTGCATACTTGTGCACAGAAGACTGCTTTCTCCCTGTTTCATCACATGGTAGAAGGTGTGAGGGAGCCCTTTGGGACCCCTTTTATCAGGGCACTAATCCCATTCATGAGGTCTCCACCCTCAAGACCTAATCACCTCCCAAAGGGCACACCTCCAAATACCATCACTTTGTGGATTGGGTTTCAACAAAAGAATTTGGTGGAACACAAGCATTCAATCAATAGCAATAAAAAGCTGCTAGTTTTGGAAAACTAAAAGAAAAATAAAATAATACTCCCATATTAATGCTATGCATTAGGAGTAACTTGTTTCAGAAATGTTAACATAGAAAACAAATATTGAAAACAGGAAATAGCCTGATCAGGGCATGCATGCCTCAGGATGGTATTGGAGAACTATAGATGAATCATGACCTTGGACTCTTCTTTCTTTAGAATCCATGTAGGCAACTTTACTTTTGTTGAGATATTCTTCCTTTGTAAATGGCAATTCGATTGAAAATGTCATAGCCATCTTTTACACTGATTTATTTTCAAAGTTTTTTTAATTAACATTTCTGAATAGACAGGTAAATCTCTTATGTGCTGATTTTAACAATTCATCTTTTGGAAAGGTAGCATGTCTCTAAATTTTAGGTATACTTTTCTGTAACCTCTTGAATCAACATGACTAACATAAATTTTCAGGAACTTAATTTACTGTAGAAAGTGAGTTAACCTAATAAATCATTCATTGTATATTCTTTCTATTCAATCTCACCCTTCAGTCATCATGGGACAATAGACATTATGATTTTAGCAACTGCTGTATTGGAAAACTTAATTGTGGCTTTGTTATAGCAAGTGCCAAATATATCTGATTGTGTATAGGAACTTTTGCCAGGGGAAAGTGGCATTAATTTTTAAATCTCTCTGAACAATGAGTATATCATTGTCTTCAGCAATGTTTAAAGTATTTTTTACTCTTCTAAAATCAAAGTGTTTGGATCAAGGGTGAAAATTAAACTTTCAAGCAATGATAAACACATATATTTCTTGTTACCAGCACATGCATTTTCATTCCTAAATTATACATCATTTGCTTTATCTGGAATGTCCTCTCAAACTCTCTTAATTTATTAAGATCCTACTCTTATTTCAAGGCTCAGCTAGAAGCCAACATCACCATCAATATTTTCCAACAGCTTTCACCCAAATAGAGCTTTATTATTTGAATCATTTTGCACATGAGGTCATAAAAATTTTAAAGTTGAAAAAGAACTTAAAGCACAAGTAGACGTAACTTTATATGGGAGAAATCCAGGTCCCAGAGGAGTTAAGTGGCTTCCCCACTGCAACAAAATGCTTAGCATACACACACACAAAATTAGAGTTCCCGGCTGCTATTTATTATTAAAATAGTAGTTTTTATATTGTATATTTGTGTTTTTAGGGGTCCATGAAAATCAGTCAGGTGCTGCTGAAGAGGTCAATGGTGTTGTTGAATGACCAAGGCTTAGTTTCCCACATGATACTTCAAACTAGAGTGCAAGGATCATTTTAATTTGTACTGTTTACATGAGCTTTAGTTAGAAGAAATGGTCTTATTGTTAAAAAATAAACTGCTACATTGAAATTTTGCTCATTTCCATGTACTTTTTCCTTTGTGTTGCTGTCTAGCTATCATTTATATATCCGTTCATCCATCCATCTATCTGTATGAGTAGATAAGAAACAATGTATATTTCCTGTCACATGATTTTAATGTTACTGTCTTCAAAGGGAATGACAATGCCTTATATCATCTCCCACCTACCCAGTTGATTCACAACTGCCTAGAATAAACTATGTATTCAGTATAATTTCTGATATTGATGATAATGAGAGTAATGAAATCAGTTGAAGTTGAAACAGTATGTAAATTTTATATGTATCAACATTTGACATAACTGACATCAACATTAATTAATGAAATTAATGATTCATTAAATGAAATCAAATATCAGAGAAACATGTCTTATAAAGCAGAGTACAATATGCATATGCTCAACTATATTAAAGGCAGTTTAAGATCACCTTAATAAATAACATTCTATCTATCTATTCAGCTTTAAATTATAACTCTAGAAATTAAACATAATGATAATGAAAAATTAACTCTGTGGGTATTGAAATGACAGAGTCAAATTTATAAGATGGCCTTTTGAAAATGTTTGCATGTAACTTTGTCATCTGTCTATAATGAAGGGACTAAAACTTATAATAGCTGATATAAAATTTCTATTTCTATCTCACATAATATTGAAGGAATACATAGTTAGCCCAGCAATAATGGGTAGCTGTTTCATTTCTCATTACGTGGTTTTTATCTTTGGATCCATGGCTCTTCCAGGTCCTGACATAATTTTTGTATCTCAGCAAGTAAGGAAGGGATAAATGTACAAAAAACTGTTCAACCATGTTTCTTTTAAGAAAATGCAGGGTCAGCTTCAGGGATGTGCCACCAAGTGAGATTCCAAGGACCCCAGACTTAGAAGAGCCTCATGCTTGAGTTAATGCTCTATTGTCATGATCTTGAAATTATTAATTTTTTAAAAGGCCCCCGCATTTTCACTTTTGCATTGAACCCTGAAAATTTGTAGCTGTCCATGTTAGATTGACCCAGACACATTACTTCTTTTCATCTCTTATTTGCCAGAATTTGGTCACATGACCACAACTAGTCCCAAGAAATGCTAAGGAACGTACTATCTTGCCTGCTAAATCTCAGGAGTTCTAATATTAAAAGAAGCAAAGAATATTGCTGCAAATGGCATTATTTCATTCTTTTTTATGATTGTGTAATATTCCATTGTATATATATTTACCACATCATCTTTATCCTTTCATCTGTTGATGGACACTTAGGTTGCTTCCATGTCTTGGCTATTGTAAATAGTGCTGCAGTGAACATCCGGGTCCACATGTCTTTTTGAATTAGAGCTTTTGTCTTTTCTGGCTAGATTATCATACTAAGTGAAGTAAGTCAGACAGAGAAAAGGCAAATATTATATGATATCACTTATATGTGGAATCTAAAAAATAGTACAAATGAACTTATTTACCAAGCAGATACAGACTCACAGACATAGAAAACAAACTATGGTTACCAAAGGGGAAGGAGGGGAGAGGTAAATTGGGAGTATGGAATTAACAGGTTCACACTACCATATATAAAATAGATAAACCACAGCATTTACTGTCTAGCACAGGGAACTATATTCAATATCTTGTAATAAACTATAGTGGAAAAGAAGCAAAAAAGAATATAAACATATGCATATATATGTATAACCGAATCACTGCTGTACACCTGAAACTAATACAATATTGTAAATCAACTATAATTTAAAAAGGAAAGGATGAATATTACTTATATCTGGTGAATTCAACCACACTGTCTGCATTTTCCTTTTTCATTCCCAGAACATAGCAATAGGACAGGCATACGGTTGGTGCTTGGCATTTTGTTGTTGTTGAATAAATGAACATGTGGATCAATAACTGAATCGACAGAACAGAAACAAACTTAAACCTTTCAATTTTAGGTAAATGCATGCATGCCATCAAGGCCATTAAGAAAATGAGACTGGTCCAATCTAATAATATTAATATATCAGGTAAACATTTCCAAAGATTAGAAAATACTTCCAAAATTTTGGCTCATGATAAGCAAAAGTAGATAAGTAGTAGTCCTGTGGAGTTCTAGTTTTATAAGTATAAATCATATTTGCTCAAACCATATGTTACAGAGGTTTAAAACTTCATGTTCTCTAATCACTCAGTATGTTCTATCACTCCTGGAAAAAGAAGTCTTAATTCAGACACATTTGGATGTCCTAACTTCCTCTTTATAACCACCTTAACTAAGAGAAATATGTTTTTTAAAAGGAGGGTTAACATGACCTAGTGGCTGCTGTTTTGGACAGTATAGCATTTCGCTGGCAAGTAGGAGATAGGAGAAAAATACCTTTATATTTTACATGTGAAGCCCCATTAGAGGATTAATAAAGCACAGACATGGTTTTATGTAAAGAAGAGAATTTTTAAAAAATTTCAAATAAACTTGCTCTTGACAAAATAAAAAGTAAATATAAATAAATAAATAAAAAGGAAGGATAGAACAATTGCTACGTGATGCTAGGTACCCAAATGTAGGGTGATGCTCATAAAAATCACTTAAACACAAAAATTATAGCAATATAAGGTCAGTATAGAGCAAAAGAATTTTATGTGCCAAAATAATCGCTATGTTTTATATGCTATTACAATAGCATAAGGTAGCTAACGGTCATTTTGATTACTTAGCGTACTTGTACGTGAAATTTAGAAAAAGTTTCCTCAAAGAATTATAGCAAAATTGCAGCAAAATTACAGTGAGGAAATAAGCGGAGTGTAAAGTTTGCGTTTCATATAAAAAAAACTAGTTCCTGCTCAGTTACTGAATAAAATGATTCTCATTTTATTGTAACTTAATTACTTCTTTAAAGTTCCTGTCTCCAAATACAGTCACTTTCTGAGGTACTGGTGGTTTGGGGGTACACAATTCAGCCCATAACAACAGTTCTTGGATATTCTGTTGTGCTATTGTTTTCATTCTTTTCCTCTTTGATTTCTAGTTAGGGAAATTTTTATTGACCTAACTTTAAGCACATAGATTCTTTGATTTTTTTTTTTCAACTGGTACAATCTACTAATAAATTTATCGATGGCATTTCTCATTTCTGTCAGGGTGTTTTTGTTTTCAACCATTTCCCCTTGATACTTTATTAGAATGTTTTTCTCTCTGCTTATATTACTAATATGTTTTTGCAGGCTGTCTACATTTTCCATTAGAAGCTTTAACGTATTAATTATCGTTATTTTAAATTCCCAGTCAGAAAATTCTAATATCTCTTTTTTTTCTCTCTTTGGCCCGCCTTGTAATTTTTTGTTGAAATGTAGACATGTTGTATTGGGTAATAGACACTGAGGTGAATATGCCTTAGTGAAAACTGGCAACGTCAACCTGCCGGTTGGGCTGTTTAATGTTTGCTGGAGCTGTAGACGCCAGAGGCTTCAAATTCCTCTATTTCCCTTGTTTTCGTCTCCCCTTTTCACTTTGTTCCCTTAGTATTTCCTCTCAGAAAGAGTCTGCAACTTGCAGCTATTTCAGCTTGACCCACTGTTATTATATTGGAGCCCTGTTGGTGTGATGGTAAGTATGGGAGAAAGAGCAGAAGTATTCTATAATTTTTTTTTTTTTGGCTGTGTTGGGTCTTCGTTGCGGTGCGCAGGCTTCTCATTGCCGTGGCTTCTCTTGTTGCAGAGCACAGGCCCTAGGCGCGCGGGCTTCAGTAGCTGGGGCAGTCGGCCTTTGTTGCTCCGCAGCATGTGGGATCTTCACAGACCAGGGCTCGAACTCATGTCCCCTGCAGTGGCAGGTGGATTCTTAACACCTCGCAACCAGGAAGTCTCCTATAATCTTTTGATTAAACGCTAGTCTTTTAGTGGATCTCTGGATCTGGTTGTGAACAAGTGTTTTTCTTTAGTGGTATAGCTTTCTTGCCACCACTTACACAAGAAAAGAAGTCTACTGGGGACTAGAATAAGCAGAATCCCCTTCCATCAGATGGGATAAGCTCTGGTAAAAGCTTTTCACCTGGAGAAAGCTCTGGGCATATTTCACGATGACTTCTCTTCCCCATTCTCTGTCAGACGTGGGTGGTTATCCTTTTTGATCTTCACTATGAGGACCAGCTGGGGTTCCCAAAGGTAAAATTTACAAAAATGGAAGGCAAGCTAAGAATGCCCCCAGGAGATTCTTAACATTGTGCTGGACTAAACTCAGCTTCCAGTAATTCATCAAAATTACTATTTAGATCTTCCCACCAGTTTGATTCCAGCAGCTTCTGTTCCAGAAAAAGAATATCTTGGTTTTTATTCTCTAGATGCACTTGTTTCTCTAGATATGAGGGTTGAGGTTTGTTCTGCAAACACAGTTCTCTAAGAGTCAATGAAAGTCACTTATTTTAAGTTAGATCCATTTTTTTCTTACTCTGTGGAGAGAAGTGATGACTTCCAAGCTCTTTATATGTTAACATTGAATCTGGAAGTCAAATTATGAGGTTTTATTTTGTATACTTAATGCATTATTATTTTACTGCATAGTATTTTCCTATGAATTTAACATATAAAATTTAATTATGATCATATTTGATTGAGAGGATATTTCATGATTTAATTTTTAAGAGTTTAGAAGACTCCATCAGCTTTCTGTATGAAATTAGATGGTTAGTACAGCCAATGTTAAATTATATAAAGTAAACAGGATGGAAGCAAAGCATAGAAAATAAAATTTATGAATTATGGTCAAATTTTATTTGTATAATTCCACTAACCCTCTCATTACAGATACAAAAGTAAGAGTAAAGGCCCCTTCTACCCAACCCTTTCTGTTCTGTTTTTTTTTACCATACTGAGACACTAAAGAGCAGTGATAAGATTAAAAATTCTTTGTATGCTCAACACCTAACACAGTCTCTGACATATATTAGCAAATATTTATATGATAAATCAATAAGTGATTTAATAAATACTGATAACATATGAAGTGAATCAAATGCAAAAAAATAGTAAGCAGTAAACTGGAAAGTGAATGATCAAGGCCTTGACACTCTATATTTACCTAAATTAATTTTAAGTAATTCAATTAAATTTTGAATAAAAAGTACATGTTAGAATTTCTAAGTTAACAGCAAGTGAGTATTTTATCATTTTAGACTAAATATAGACTATTAAAATTTGTAAAAGTCTTTCTAGGAAAATACATCACAGATGGTAATGTGGTAAGCTGGATAGTAGAAACATGTGTGTTTTTTCCCCCTTATTTCTCTTTTTCTTTAACCAGTCCAATATTGATTAATAACAACAAAAATAACAAAACAATATTTGAATTCCTTTAGTGGGGCAGCACTCTACAATTCCCTCCTTGCTATTATTTTGCCTTATATGTTTTAATTTCCTGGTGAAACTGAATGTATTTGTGATTAGTATATCTGATTTAGATTTTTGCTATTTCAAAAGAAAATAGCAGTTACATATAATGTAAATTGATGAGAATATTTTTGTTAGAAAGAGGTATTTATTAAACCGTGAATTTAGTATAGGAGATAAGAGCCTACCTGGTAAAGTTGTTTTGTGGAGACAGAGAACATAAAAATGATGTATTTTATTAATTATCTTATTACTTATTAGAATTTTTCTGGCCAAATTAAACAAGACAATCTAACACACTAGAGTGTAGCGTTCCTTAACTCAAGAAGATCATAGCGGAATTTTCATAAATATTATTGAAACAACATATTTAACACACTCAATACTTCCTTATACCTAATAAGTAAAACTCCTTTTAAGTATTTTACCTCACGCATTTTACAACTATAATCTGCATTTAAAAGATTTACTATAATATTTTTTCATTAGTTTTAATGTTTAGAAGTTTTCTTTTAAAGAAAGATATGCTTTTATATTTATTGAAGCTGTGTATAATTATTATATAAACATTATAGAGCCTGAAAAGCCAGAAAATTATTTGGCATGGCTAAATTTTATTTTAAAAAGTACATAAGTGTCATTATGTTTTTTTAAAATATTGATGCTGCCAGCCTTTTACCTTAGTAGCCTCAAAGTGGAGGAGGGCTGTCCACTACAGGAAATAGCATATAGCAACCACTTACTTTAAAAGATTTATAAAGTAGTGCTTAATAATAACACAGTGGTTCATGGGCTTCCCTGGTGGTGGTGCAGTGGTTAAGAATCTGCCTGCCAATGCAGGGAACATGGGTTCAAGCCCTGGGCTGGGAAGATCCCACAAGTTGTGAAGCTATGAAGCCTGTGCGCCACAACTACTGAGCCTGAGCTCTAAAACCCATGAGCCACAACTACTGAAGTCCACGTGCCACAGCTACTGAAGCCCATGCACCTAGAGCCTATGCTCCACAACAAGAAAAGCCACTGTAATGAGAAGCCCGTGCACCACAACGAAGAGTAGCCCCCACTCACTGCAACTAGAGAAAGCCCACATGCAGCAACGAAGACCCAATGCAGCCAAAAATAAATAAATAAATAATTTTTAAAAATAACACAACGGTTCCAGTAACTGTGGTTTTCCACCAAAAATACTTTATTTAAAAAATTAAATACATTAGCTTTCTTGTATGAAATGCAAGGGAATAAATTTCTTGGGAAAGTTATTTCATTTCCCACCTTCTTCCCTTTTAGGTTGGGTAGTATGGGTGGCTCTTTAAGAGAAGGACATATAAGTTTATATTTAAAATGAATGTTTAAATTATCAATTTTTATTAAATATTAAAAGATGAAGTGTCTCAGATGAATGATACTGAGATGTAGCAGTGGAAACAGCCATATGTTGCTGATATAATGACCAGTGAATACTATTGAAAGGATTGAATGATGATGTTCAAATTTAGAAGAAAAATGAGGGCTGTCACTCATATAGTGTTAACTTTTAGCTGTGATGATTTCAAATTTACTATAATTTAAACAATGCAGAAACCAAAACAATCTTGAGAAAGAAAAACAAAGCTGGAGGTATCACACTCCCTGATTTTAAACTATACTACAAAGCTAAAGTAATCAAAACAGTATGATATTCCCACAAAATCAGACTCATAGATCAATGAAACAGAATAGAGAGCTCAGAAATGATTAAAGACTTAAATATAAGGCCTGAAACCATAAAAATTCTAGAAGAAGACATAGGCAATACAGTCTTTGACATCAGTCTTAGCAATATTTTTTTTGGATATGTCTCTTCTGCCAAGGGAAAAAAAATGTGACTACATCAAACTAAAAAGCTTTTACAGAGTGAAGGAAACTATAAACAAGACAGAAAGGCAACCTAATGAATGGGAGAAAATATCTGCAAATGATATACCATTGACCCTTGAAAAACATGAGTTTAAACTCTATGGGTCCACATGGATTTTTTTCACTAAATTTGTACTACAGTACTACACAATCGGGCATTGGTTGAACCAGAGGATGTGGAACCAGGGATACAGAGGGCCAACTGTAAAGTTATACACAGATACTTTACTTCACAGACGGTCAGTGTCTGTAAACCTTGTGTCATTTGAGGGTTAACTATATTCTAAAAGGGTTTAATATCCAAAATATACAAATAATTTAAAAAAGAAAACAAAAAAGAAAACCAACAAACTGCCAAAAGTATACAAAGGAAACATACAACTCAACATAAAAAAAAAAAAAAAAAACAAAACTCAATTTAAGAAATGGGCACAGTGGATTTCCTAGTATTAACAGCTACCTGCATGTGCCCAGGACAGCAGACTGGGTCCTGGCACCCACTCGTGGATTTCCAAGTAGGGGGAATTCAGATAAACCCACACATCTATGGCCACCTCAACTATGACAAAGGAGGCAAGAATATACAGTGGAGAGAACAAAGTGTCTTCAATAAGTGATGCTGGGAAAACTGGACAACTAAATGTAAAAGAATGAAATTGGAACACTCCCTAATACCATACACAAAAATAAGCTCAAAATGGATTAAAGACCTAAATGTAAGGCTGAACCTAAGTGTTCATGGATAGATGAATGAATATAGAAGAGAAGATGTGATATATGTGTGTGTGTGTGCATATATATATATATATATATAAATTTATATATATAAAGAGGGTATTATGTTAAGTGAAATAATTCAGACAGAGAAAGACAAATACCATATGATCTCACTTATATGTGGAATCTAAAAAACCAACCAACAAAACAAAATTAAAAGACTCATAGATACAGAGAAAAAATGGGTAGTTGCTGGAAGGAAGGAGGGTAGGGAAGGTGTAATAGCTAAAGCAGTTTAAGAGGTACAAACGTCTAGTTATAAAATAAATAAGCCATGGGGATGTAATATACAGCATAAGAAAAATGGTCAATAATATTGCAATAACATTGTATGGGGACTTCCCTGTTGTCCACTGGTAAAGAATCTGCCTTCCAATGCATGGGAAGTGGGTTCGATCCCCAGTCAGGGAATTAAGATCCCATATGCTGCGGAGCAACTATGTCCACGTACCACAACTACTGAGCCAGTGCACCTCAACTAGAGAGCCTGCATGCTACAAACTACAGAGCCCATGCGTCCTGGAGTTCACGCCACAACTAGAGAGAAGCCCGTGTGCCGCAACGAAGAGACCATGCGCCGCAACAGAAAGATCCCACATGCCACGATGAAGGTCCCTCATGCCACAACAAAAGACCTGATGCAGCCAAACCAAACCAAACAAAACAAAACTTTGTATGGGAGGTTATGGAAGTAATCATTTCATTATATATGCAAATGTCCAATCACTATGCAGTACACCTGAAACTAACCTAATGTTATATGTCAACTATATATTCTTTCTCAGTTGATATAATTTATTGCAGGTAACACACAGTTTAAAAATACACCAACACGGGCTTCCCTGGTGGCACAGTGGTTGAGAGTCCGCCTGCTGATGCGGGGGACACGGGTTCGTGCCCCGGTCCAGGAAGATCCCACATGCCGCGGAGTGGCTGGGACCGTGAGCCATGGCCACTGGCGTCCGGAGCCTGTGCTCCGCAACGCGAGGGGCCACAGCAGTGAGAGGCCCGCGTACCGCAAAAAAAAAAAAAAAAAAAAAAAAAACACCAACACAACAACAGTACAAAATTAACAGCACTGAAAGTTATTCCCCCCTCAGGAAATACTAACCAAAAAGGACTGCATGAGGTTCAAATAATTACAAATAGGAGCTTTTTATTTTAAAGAATCTTTAAATTTAGAACCACCTTTCACATTATTCATTCACTGAACCAATCAGTTATTGGGCTTATACAATGTGTTATGTACTGGAAACTTTGATTTCAGGCTTGTCACTAACTGCACATATTAAAGGTTTATAAAAAAGAATATGAATATGTATGTATTCTGCCTTCTGGAATGTACAATCCATTAGATATATAAAAAATTAAGTTCAGTAAAATATCAAAAATGTTTTTTAGCATTTTTACCTTGTTGCAGTTGGGGTATAAAAGGTAATGGTTCCTTTTGCTAATGGGAAGATGAAGAATAAATTCAAATATGAGAATTTTTCATCTGACTCATGAATGAGAATTACTGTTATTACTTTTTAGAAGGCAATCAAGGGCTAGAGGATGGAAGAATGTCACAGGCTGAATGGAGAGTGCTGCATAAGAAAAAGTCTGTAGTCCTGAAAAAGCATGTCACCTTTGCACTGAAAGCACGCTTATACAGGTAGCTTATAGTTCCGTGTGAAATAAATGCTTTTGAAGAGGAAGACAAAGAAATAGTCAAGGACTGGATTAAGAACGGAATTACATGCCAAATAAAGGGTAATTATAACCCTATTCTGTAGAGAGATGTCTAACATTTTCATTTTAAAAAGTTTATAATTTAAGAGTTCACTCTGGTGACTGGGTGGAAGTCTGAAAAAGTATGGAGACCAATAGTGAAGAACATGTACTGTGGGCTTCCATGAATACAGCACACTCAGCAATATGAGAAAAAAAAGCTCCCTGGTAAACACTTAAAACTGACAAATTAAATAACTATTCAACTATCCTTTTAAGCAGAGCTAGCAAGAAAGCAAGAGAAATTGTCAGAGCCCCCAAGTTAAGCAGAAGTGGAAAAGCAGAGGCTGCTGTCAACCTTGGGATAACGGAGGAAGCGTGGGGAGGTTGGTGATGGCAGAGGGGGAGCAATTGGAGTCTTGCTAAGCAATTAGTTCAGATTTTAACCAGTGTACGAACATCAGGACAGACCTTGAAAACGTATAAAGAAAAACTTTCAACGTGCAGGTAACAAGGTTGAATCAAGATGGCAGGATAGTCTCTCACCTAGAAAACATCACTTTAGAGGTGAAGCTCTCAGGCAAAATAAGAAGTAGGAAAGTGTCACACCTTGGGGCTGCACTGTCAAAAGGGTATCCATTGGCAACGTGTGATTTTGACCCCTAGAAATGTGGCTGGTCCAAACTGAGATGGGTGTAAATGTAAAATATATACCCGATTTCCAAAACTTGGTACCAAAAAGTAATATAAAATATTCCTTTATTAACAATGTTTCTTACTGATTACATTTGAAATGATAATATTTTCAATACACTGGTTTAATTAAAATATGTTCAAATTTATTTCTCCTTTTTAAAAAATATGGCTATAGGAAAATTTTAAATTACATACATGCTTGCATGTGTGGCTTGAATTATCTTTCTATTGAACTGCTCTGTCCTGGGGAATAATTTTTTAACACAAGGGATCTCTCTGGCTAGTCACTGTATTATTTTTTGGTGATAGTGTTAACTCCCTAAGCGACTAGAATTTAATTTCTTCTTTGCTTTTGCTTTAAGATATAAATTTAATTATTGAATATCCTTTTCCAAATAGAAAATCAAATGATCCAGCCTGTATGAACCATCTTCCCCTTAATCATTTAAAATGAGAATTTTGTTATAAATGCCATTTTCACAACTATTACACTATGTTTCTGGATATTTTATTTTTTCCACCATTTATACATTTTAATGTCTGTTGATGAAAGTTCCCACTAACTAGTCTCATTTTCAAATTGATTGGTTTGTTCACAGCCATTTGTTTCCCCAAACATATTTTTAATTATTATGTTATGTTTATAATAATGAGATTCTGTTAAGATCTTATTTAATTGGAAGTAAACTTAAAAATTACTTTGAGATAAGAGTTTACATCTTTTACACTATTGATCTAATTTCTGAAAGCATATATGCATTTTCCAAACCGTCAGTTTAGTTTGGTATTTTTTCTTTGCAATAATTTTATTTTTTATATTTCTCTAGTTAAGCCCCTGTCTTTTACATTACAGTTTCTTCATTAAAGACTTTGTCAACTTATGGTGAGAGAAATATCCAACTACATTAGAAATAAGAGTTTAATGGCTTATTCTTTGCTATAAAAACTGAGGCATTTTTTGTTCCCGTTACAAACTCATCATTGGTGGTTTATCTAGAAGCATTTAAAACATTTATTATTGTTATTTTTATAATAGTTTTTATGTTAATTATGCTGGATCTCTTAAATACTAAGTATATAACCTACATAAGTGTAGAGTATAATCACTCTACAGAGAAATTTTTACTTATTTTTTCTCTCATTGTAATGATTGGAATGGATATATTTTAAAGGACCTGCCCACGTTACTGTAAAAGAGCAAAAAAAGCTACATTTCAAAATCAACAAGGTGGGAGATACCTCTTTAAATAGTTCTGTGTAAAATGATTAAATTGATTTCAGTTTTTTTGTAGTATATAGTTAATTTTAAAGTGTATTACTGCTGGCACTTAGAGTGTCGTAGCCTGTTTTTTTGCTACAAATCCTTTTTATGGGCTCATTTTTTCCTATTTATTTATTCTTGCACTTTTGAAAACCCTTTCAGGACTGCTTAATGCCCATAATAATGGTGACTGGAGGCACAGACAAGTTAGACACTCGTGGTTATGTCACTATGTTACCTCGAAATCCTTGAATTCACTACACCCTCTGAACAGTGCTTTACTTATTGTACATACTGCGGAGACATTTAATTAATCAAGTGTTATGCAGTATGGTTATTACGTGATAGTTGTACTGTAGAATCATAGAACAAAACAGTACTTCAGTCATTAAATGGTTAGTCTGATTGCCAGCACATGAGATTAATTTCAAGTGTGGAATTTTTGCTTTGAATTTCATTTATATGTACTAATTTACCACACTTGGCTGCATGACCTCAATATCAAATGATCTGACGTGGATAGTCTCATTCATCAGCCATTGATAGTTCATTAAAACGGCTAATGTTGCCTTCATGTAAAAGAAATGGAGATGCCTGTAAAAATGTTCAGCTAAGGCATATTTTCCAAATATTAGAATATTATGGAGGTGATTGAATTATAATTTGTCTTTCTATCTCTGGGAAAGCCTGGAGATAGAACTATAACTCTGAGGACATAGATGGAGAGGGGAGGAAAGTAGAACATCGATCGTTGTAGAAAAGTAGTCCGGTGAACGGGCATGGCAACATGTAAAGTCTCAGGTTTTAAAATTTCAGATGATTGCACTATTATTGCCAAAGAATACCACATGCTTAACATCCGTGACTCTGAGTTTTCAAATTATAAATACCTTATTTATGGCCAGAGGGAAGATGCATTTTTCCTAAAGGTTTATCACTCCAGTTAAATGATCTGGGCACCAAAGCAGAATGAGGTTGTTATGTTAGTTTCTCTAAGGTTGACTTATTTGGTATGTTCTTTTCAATTGTCACATTGATTTGGGAGACCTATATGTAGCTTCTTAAAAATCTTAGGCCCAGTTAGTTATTTAAAAGTTGTATTTTCTACTAGGGTTCCAAAACTTTCAACTTTTCTTCCAGTTGAATTCCTATATCCTGTAACTCCCACTTCACAAATATATATAGTGTTATTTTGTTCTCAAATTGTTTCAAATTATTTATTTTCTAGGTCTGTTCAACCTGAAGATATCTTAAATATCCTCCATAACAAAAGGAGGAGACTCATTTACAAAAAGGGGACATATCTGATTAGAGGGCGGGGCATGGTCCTGGTTCCTTCCAAAATAGTTCTTCATGTTAGAGGAAGAGGGTCTGGAGACACCCCCTCGCGTGGGCCTCGGTTCTTGGTAAGGACGCAAAGAAGAATCTGAGGTCTTACCCGTTGCAAGAGAGTTTGCTGAAGATAAGGAGAGAACACCTCAAGAGAGAGGTGGGCCAGGCCAAGGAAGGCAATGGCCCCGAAAGGCTGGGGTGTAGAGTTTTTAAGCAAGGTTTTTGCATAATCTAGGAGGTCGTTTATTGACAGTCTTAATTGACAGCTGCCGGTTATATAAGAGGCTCTGCTGCGCATGTACTTCCCAGAATTCAGTCTGCCTGTTATAATTAGATGTAGGTATTCATAGAATATTTATGAACATTTAATGAGCCCAGTGGCTGCCAAAGGTTATCTAAGGACATGATGGCGTGAGGTGTGCGCATGTGCCAGAGTGGGGAAAGTCCCTCAGTCGGCCAGTGGGGGATTTTTCCAGTGCCCTATTTTGGAGTACTGATGGGGGCATGTTTGGGGCGGGGTTAGCATATAACTTGGCGGGATTAGGCGGCTATTGGACGTTCAGCCCACGGGGCACCTTTCGTTGCTCATGGCTAACTTCCTGCCTAACATTCATATCGTGATAAGAGTCACAAAAAAAAGGGAGGCGGGAGGGAAATTACTTTTCTTCATTATTTAAATCAGAGAAGACCACCAGCTATTTCAGCATTTTGGTTTTTTTTTTTTTGAGCTGACAATGATCATTTGAATACTGATTTAACTTGCTAAAAATCAACTTGAGGTTCCTGGGACAGGAAGGCAAATCAAACTTATGATAATCATCAAAATAGCTAGAGGAATAAGAGATGTTCCTGGAAAATCATATACTCAATAAATTGTGAATTTTCAGAATTTCAAGTTTCATTGAATTTATTAAGTTCAATTAATCCCTAATTTAGAGACCTACATTAGAAATATCAAAAAAGAAATCAAATACCCTGTCTTTTAAAATATGATTTTACATATATATATTTCAACTTTTGCTCGAAATAACATTTTGAGTAAAGTTATTTTTATTAAAAATCTTCAAATTCCTAAAGCAATAATGAGCAAAAATGTTTGCATATAGGCAAATTCAGGAAAAATGAAATGTTCACAGACTGCATTTTTTCCCATAAGTTGGCAAACAAATGCTGAATTAAACTAGATTATATTGTCTATTGCTTGTTGGACACTACTGGTTAACATATGAGAAATAAAAATACAAAAAGATGTTGATCCCTTACCCTTTAAATCTGTACGG